>NW_026985606.1:0-18943 GCF_018555375.3 Anguilla rostrata | reverse complement strand
TTGCTATGGTGTTCCAGGTGGTTGCTAGGGTGTTGATAGGTGGTTGCTATGAAGTTCTAGGTGGTTGCTATGGTGTTGCTAGGTGGTTGCTGTGGAGTTATAGCCGGATGCTAGGGTGTTGCTAGGCATTTGTTATGGTGTTCCAGCTGGTTGCTATGCAATTCTAGATGGTTGCTTGGGTTTTCTAGCTGGTTGTTATGGTGTTGCTAGGTCGTTGCTATGGAGTTAGAGCCGGTTGCTAGGATGTTGCTAGGGGGTTGCTATGGAGTTCTAGGCGGTTGCTAGGTCTTTACTGAGTCCAATGACGCGACCCATAGTTCTCTATGACAAACGGTTCAAAAGTTATGAAATATCAAACATCGACCAATCAGGAAGGGGGGCGAGGCTGATCTCCACCAATGGACAAAGGACTCTCTACCATGTCCAATGAGGCATTGCACAATTTGTGGGCAATTTTTCCCCATAGAGATGAATGGCCGAATGTTCAAATCTAGAGAGAGACCAGAGTACTGCTGCCAGAAGACAGGGCATTGTGACATCACAAGGGTGAGAAGACAGAGCATTGTGACATCACAAAGGTGAACATTCCGCCATTCATTCTCTATGGGAAAAATTGCCCACAAAAATTCAAATTTTTCAAAAACCGTGCAACCAATCTTTCCACAAAGTAATAGGACACCATTCCCGGTCAAGCCGCTCGATTTGACATATTCCACGCGTATGTGGTGTGAAAACTCTGGGAGGAGTAGCGGTCCAAAAAATGGGTGGAATAATAATAATAATAATAATAAATATGTGCAATAATAATAGTGTAGTTGCCCTAAGGCAACCACACTAACTAGACAATTCCTGCAGAAATTGTGAAGTGTGGTTGCCGCCAATGCAAAGTCGACTTTCTACTGAAAAGAGTGAACAGTGGAATGTAGTTGCTATGATGTTCTGGGGGTGACTTTGGTGTTTTAGGTGGTGTCATGGGTGTTGCTAGGATGTTGCTATGGAGTTTGAGGCTGTTGCTACGGTGTTGCTAGGTGGTTCTATGGAGTTCTAGGCGGTTGCTAGGGTGTTGCTAGGCAGTTATAGTGTTCCAGTTGGTTTCTAGGATGTTGCTAGGTGGTTGCTATGAAGATATAGGTGGTTGCTAGGGTGTTGCTAGGCAGTTGTTATGGTGTTCCAGCTGGTTGCAAGGGTGTTGCTAGGTGGTTGCTATGGTGTTCCACGTGGTTGCCAGGGTGTTGCTCGGTGGTTGCTATGGAGTTCTAGGTGGTTGCTAGGGTGTTGCTAGGTGGTTGCTATGGAGTTCTAGGCCGTTGCTAGGGTGTCGCTAGGTGGTTGCTATGGAGTTCTAGGTGGTTGCTAGGGTGTTGCTAGGTGGTTGCTATGCTGTTCCAGGTGGTTGCTAGGGTGTTGCTCGGTGGTTGCTATGGAGTTATAGCCGGTTGCTAGGGTGTTGCTAGGCATTTGCTATGGAGTTATAGGCGGTTGCTAGGGTGTTGCTAGGGTATTCTAGGTGGTTGCTAGGATGTTGCTAGGTGGTTGCTATGGAGTTATAGGCGGTTGCTAGTGTGTTGCTAGGCAGTTGTTATGGTGTTCCAAGTTGATGCTAGGGTGTTGCTAGGTGGTTGCTATGGTGTTCCAGGTGGTTGCTAGGATGTTGCTAGGCAGTTGCTATGGAGTTGTAGGTGGTTGTTATGGTGTTGCTAGGTGGTTGCTATGGAGTTCTAGGTGGTTGCTAGGGTGTTGCCAGGCATTTGCTATGGTGTTCAGGTGGTTGCTAGTGTGTTGTTAGGTGGTTGCTATGGAGTTCTAGGTGGTTGCTAGGGTGTTGCTAGGGGGTTGCTAGGGTATTCTAAGTGGTTGCTAGTATGTTGCTAGGTGGTTTCTGTGGAGTTATAGGCGGTTGCTAGGGTGTTGCTAGGGTATTCTAGGTGGTTGCTATGATGTTGCTAGGTGGTTGCTATGGAGTTATAGGCGGTTGCTAGGGTGTTGCTAGGCGGTTGTTATGGTGTTCCAGGTGGTTGCTAGGGTGTTGCTAGGTGGTTGCTATGGTGTTCCAGGTGGTTGCTAGCATGTAGCCAGGCATTTGCTATGGTGTTCCAGGTGGTTGCTAGTGTGTTGTTAGGTGGTTGCTATGGAGTTCTAGGTGGTTTCTAGGGTGTTGCTAGGGGGTTGCTATGGAGTTATAGACGGTTGCTAGGGTGTTGCTAGGCAGTTGTTATGGTGTTCCAGGTGGTTGCTAGGGTGTTGCTAGGTCATTGCTATGGTGTTCCAGGTGGTTGCTAGGGTGTTGCTAGGCAGTTGTTATGGTGTTCCAGATTTTTGTTAGGGTGTTGCTAGGTGGTTGCTATTGGGTTCCAGGTGATTGCTATGGTGTTCGAGGTGGTTGCTATGGTGTTGCTAGGTGGTTGCTATGGCGTTATAGCCGGTTGCTAGGGTGTTGCCAGGCATTTGCTATGGTGTTCCAGGTGGTTGCTAGTGTGTTGTTAGGTGGTTGCTATGGAGTTCTAGGCGGTTGCTATGGTGTTGCTAGGTGGTTGCTATGGAGTTCTAGGTGGTTGCTAGGGTGTTGCTAGGTGGTTGCTATGGAGTTCTAGGTGGTTTCTAGGGTGTTGCTAGGTCGTTGCTATGGTGTTCCATGTGGTTGCTAGGGTGTTGCTAGGCAGTTGTTATGGTGTTCCAGATTGTTGCTAGGGTGTTGCTAGGTGGTTGCTATGGTGTTCCAGGTGGTTGCTAGGGTGTTGCTAGGTGGTTGCTAGGGTATTCTAAGTGGTTGCTAGGATGTTGCTAGGTGGTTGCTATAGTTTTAGGCAGTTGCTAGGGTGTTGCTAGGCAGTTGTTATGGTGTTCCAGGTGGTAGCTATGGAGTTCTAGTTGGTTGCTAGGGTGTTGCCAGGCATTTGCTATGGTGTTCCCGGAAGTTGCTAGCGTGTTGTTAGGTGGTTGCTATGGAGTTCTAGGTGGTTGCTAGGGTGTTGCTAGGGTATTCTAAGTGGTTGCTAGGATGTTGTTAGGTGGTTGCTATGGAGTTATAGGCGGTTGTTAGGGTGTTGCTAGGCAGTTGTTATGGTGTTCCAGGTGGTTGCTAGGGTGTTGCTAGGTCATTGCTATGGTGTTCCAGGTGGTTGCAAGGGTGTTGCTAGGCAGTTGTTATGGTGTTCCCGATTGTTGCTAGGGTGTTGCTAGGTGGTTGCTATGGTGTTCTAGGTGGTTGCTATGGAGTTCTAGGTGGTTGCTAGGGTGTTGCTAGGGGGTTGCTAGGGTATTCGAAGTGGTTGCTAGGATGTTGCTTGGTGGTTGCTATGGAGTTCTAGGTGGTTGCTATGGTGTTGCTAGGTGGTTGCTATGGAGTTCTAGGCCGTTGCTAGGGTGTTGCTAGGTGGTTGCTATGGAGTTCTAGGTGGTTGCTAGGGTGTTGCTAGGGGGTTGCTAGGGTATTCGAAGTGGTTGCTAGGATGTTGCTAGGTGGTTGCTATGGAGTTCTAGGTGGTTGCTATGGTGTTGCTAGGTGGTTGCTATGGAGTTCTAGGCCGTTGCTAGTGTGTTGCTAGGTGGTTGCTATTGAGTTCTAGGCCGTTGCTAGGTGGTTGCTATGGAGTTCTAGGTGGTTGCTAGGGTGTTGCTAGGTGGTTGCTATGGAGTTCCTAGGTGGTTGCTAGGGTGTTGCTAGGCGGTTGCTATGGAGTTCTAGGCGGTTGCTAGGGTGTTGCTAGGTGGTTGCTATGGAGTTCTAGGTGGTTGCAAGGGTGTTGCTAGGGGGTTGCTAGGGTATTCGAAGTGGTTGCTAGGATGTTGCTAGGTGGTTGCTATGGAGTTCTAGGTGGTTGCTATGGTGTTGCTAGGTGGTTGCTATGGAGTTCTAGGCCGTTGCTAGGGTGTTGCTAGGTGGTTGCTATGGAGTTCTAGGTGGTTGCTAGGTCTTTACTGAGTCCAATGACGCAACCCATAGTTCTCTATGACAAATGGTTCAAAAGTTATGAAATATCGAACATCGGCCAATCAGGAAGGGGGGCGAGGCTGATCTCCACCAATGGACCAAGGACTCTCTACCATGTCCAATAAGGCATTGCACAATTTGTGGGCAATTTTTCCCCATAGAGATGAATGGCTGAATGTTCAAATCTAGAGAGAGACCAGAGTACTGCTGCCAGAAGACAGGGCATTGTGACATCACAAGGGTGAGAAGACAGAGCATTGTGACGTCACAAAGGTGAACATTCCGCCATTCATTCTCTATGGGAAAAATTGCCCACAAAAATTCGAATTTTTCAAAAACCGTGCAACCAATCTTTCCACAAAGTAATAGCGCTCTATTCCCGATCAGGCCGCTCGATTTGACATATTGCATGTGTATGTGGTGCGAAAACTCTGGGAGGAGTAGCGGTCCAAAAAATGGGTGGAAAGATAGAATAATAATAATAATATGTGCAATAATAATAGTGTAGTTGCCCTAAGGCAACCACACTAACTAGACAATTCCTGCAGAAATTGTGAAGTGTGGTTGCCGCCAACGCAAAGTCGACTTTGTGCTGAACGGAGTGAACAGTTTCTGTAGCATGAGCAGATACATAGTATGGTATACATGATATAACATCACGGCAACGAGTTCATTTGCAACACACATATTCAGAGCTAAATTAACCCTTCATCAATACTTGACATCAGCGTTTTACTCAAGGTATGCTGTGACGAGTGACGGCGAATCACAAAGCTAGCTGGCCAGTTCAGAGGGTCTTGGAAAAACCCTATATCTACACTGCGCGACCGCACCATTTTAAAAAGCAAGACAGGTCTAGGGAGATTAATGTGATTGATTGATGGTTTTACGTTAAGTTCAGCTCATTTGTACCATTCAACTAAAAACATTTAACTGGGCTGCAATTCAGAGTTTAATCTGTTACCTTAGATACCAACTCATAGACAGAGGATAGTCTATTACCTGTCAGCCTCAATGCAGTTATAAAGAGACCAAAGTTTCCGACTCGCTGGAATATAAAACGGTACTACAAAAGTAAAATGTGACATATTATACATAGTTAGAAAGCTTATTCTATCACCTGTTGGATCGATGAAGTGTAGATAAAGCCAGTTGGTACTACAAAGTTACAGAACACTCAATGCAGCATGTGTGGTATTACAAGCTGATGTCTTTTTCTGGAGTAAGACCGGACCTGAAGCTGCTGCACACGTTTTGTTGACGGCGTTGTTGCACTTTTTAGTAAAGTCTGGCTTGTTTGAAAATTCGTTTATTCAGTAGCTGAGAGCATAAGCTTTCTAACCAGGTATAACAGCACGTGTATTTTTGTTTTTTTAATATCGTTTTTTTAGGTCAACCGAAAGCTATGTCATCATGTCATAGAACGTATTCGCTCTTTGTTAGCACTAGCATGCAAATACGCAAAGTCTGGCTTGTTTGAAAATTCGTTTATTCAGTAGCTGAGAGCATAAGCTTTCTAACCAGGTATAACAGCACGTCTATTTTTGTTTTTTTAATATCGTTTTTTTAGGTCAACCGAAAGCTATGTCATCATGTCATAGAACGTATTCGCTCTTTGTTAGCACTAGCATGCAAATACGCAAAGTCTGGCTTGTTTGAAAATTCGTTTATTCAGTAGCTGAGAGCATAAGCTTTCTAACCAGGTATAACAGCACGTCTGTTTTTGGTTATTTTAATATCGTTTTTTTAGGTCAACCGAAAGTGCTCTCATTATCGCATTAAAGCCATGACTGTTTGTTAGCACTAGCATTCTAAGACGCTGCATGTGACGAAACGTCGTCAACGAATTTGCGTAATATCTCGTGAAATACTATTATTATTGAGGACTTCTGGGTATGCCTAAGCCATATGTTTGTTGATATACCTAGCTGACAGCGTTTTCATTTGTAATTTTTCATTTTGAATACCGTTCTTTCACTTCCGCAATCAGCTATTTCCTATCCTGGCTGCTGAGACCGTAGAGCTGAACGCATCACGTGTGCAAAGCCGACCAATGCTGTAACTTCACCGTTCGCATATGAATGACGTCACCTTCTCCATTCATCTCTATGGGGAAAAATTGGGCATAAAAATTAATATTTCTCAAAAACCGTGCAGCGAAACTTTCCACAAAGTAATAGCACACGATTCCCAAAGAAGCCGGTCATTTTGACATATGGCACGTGTATGTGGTGTGAAAACTCTGGGAGGAGTAGCGGTCCAACAAATGGGTGGAATAATAATAATAAATAAATAATATGTGCAATAATAATAGTGTAGTTGCCCTAAGGCAACCACACTAACTAGACAATTCCTGCAGAAATTGTGAAGTGTGGTTGCCGCCAACGCAAAGTCGACTTTGTGCTGAAAGAAGTGAACAGTGGTAGGTAGTTGCTATGATGTCTGAGGCAGTTGCTAGGTGGTTCTATGGAGTTCTAAGTGGTTTCATGAAATTCTAGGCGGTCGCTAGGGTGGTGCTAGGTGGTTGCTATGGAGTTTCAGGTGGTTGCTATTGAGCTCCAGGTGGTTGCTAGGGCATTGCTAGGTGGTTGCTAGGGTATGCTAAAAGGTTGGTAGGTGGTTGCTATGGAGTTCTAGGCGGTTGCTAGGGTGTTGCTAGGCAGTTGTTATGGTGTTCCAGGTGGTTGCTAGGGTGTTGCTAGGTGGTTGCTATGGAGTTATAGGCGGTTGTTAGGCTGTTGCTAGGCAGTTGTTATGGTGTTCCAAGTGGTTGCTAGGGTGTTGCTAGGTGGTTGCTATGGTGTTCCAGATGGTTGCTAGGGTGTTGCTAGGTGGTTGCTATGGAGTTCATGGCGGTTGCTATGGTGTTGCTAGATGGTTGCTAGGGTGTTGCTAGGTGGTTGCTATGGAGTTCTAGGCGGTTGCTATGGTGTTGCTAGGTGGTTACTATGGAGTTCTAGGCCGTTGCTAGGGTGTTGCGAGGTGGTTGCTATGGAGTTCTAGGTGGTTGCTAGGGTGTTGCTAGGTGGTTGCTATGGAGTTCTAGGTGCTATGGTGTTGCTAGGTGGTTGCTATGGAGTTCTAGGTGGTTGCTAGGGTGTTGCTAGGGGGTTGCCAGGGTATTCTAAGTGGTTTCTAGAATGTTGCTAGGTGGTTGCTATGGAGTTTTAGGCGGTTGCTATGGTGTTGCTAGGTGGTTGCTATTGAGTTCTAAGCCGTTGCTAGGGTGTTGCTAGGTGGTTGCTATGGAGTTCTAGGCAGTTGCTATGGTGTTGCTAGGTGGTTGCTATTGAGTTCCAGGTCGTTGCTAGTGTGTTGTTAGGTGGTTGCTATGGAGTTCTAGGTGGTTGCTAGGTGGTTGCTAGGGTGTTGCTAGGGTATTCTAAGTGGTTGCTAGGATGTTGCTAGGTGGTTGCTATGGTGTTATAGGAGGTTGCTAGGGTGTTGCTAGGTCGTTGTTATGGTGTTCCAGGTGGTTGCTAGGGTGTTGCTAGGCAGTTGTTATGGTGTTCCAGATTGTTGCTTGGGTGTTGCTAGGTGGTTGCTATGGTGTTCCAGGTGGTTGCTAGGGTGTTGCTAGGTGGTTGCTATGGTGTTCTAGGTGGTTACTATGCTGTTGCTAGGTGGTTGCTATGGCGTTATAGCCGGTTGCTAGGGTGTTGCCAGGCATTTGCTATGGTGTTCCAGGTGTTTGGTAGTGTGTTGTTAGGTGGTTGCTATGGAGTTCTAGGCCGTTGCTAGGGTGTTCTAGGTGGTTGCTAGGGTGTTGCTAGGGGGTTGCTATTGAGTTCTAGGCGGTTGCTAGGTCTTTACTGAGTCCAATGACGCGACCCATAGTTCTCTATGACAAACGGTTCAAAAGTTATGAAATATCAAACATCGGCCAATCAGGAAGGTGGGCGAGGCTGATCTACACCAATGGACAAAGGACTCTCTACCATGTCCAATCAGGCATTGCACAATTTGTGGGCAATTTTTCCTCATAGAGATGAATGGCAGAATGTTCAAATCTAGAGAGAGACAAGAGTACTGCTGCTAGATGACAGGGCATTGTGACATCACAAGGGTGAGAAGACAGAGCATTGTGACATCACAAGGGTGAACATTCCGCCATTCATTCCCTATGGGGAAAAATTGCCCACAAAAATTCAAATTTTTCAAAAACCATGCAACCAATCTTTCCACAAAGTAATAGCACACCATTCCCGATCAAGCCGCTCGATTTGACATATTGCACGTGTATGTGGTGTGAAAACTCTGGGAGGAGTAGCGGTCCAAAAAACAGGCGGAAAGAATAATAATAATAACTAGACAATTCCTGCAGAAATTGTGAAGTGTGGTTGCCGCCAACGCAAAGTCGACTTTGTGCTGAACGGAGTGAACAGTGGTAGGTAGTTGCTATGATGTCTGAGGCAGTTGCTAGGGTGTTGCTAGGTGGTTCTATGGAGTTCTAAGTGGTTTCATGGAATTCTAGACGGTTGCTAGGGTGGTGCTAGGTGGTTGCTATGGAGTTTCAGGTGGTTGCTATTGAGCTCCAGGTGGTTGCTAGGGCATTGCTAGGTGGTTGCTAGGGTATGCTAAGTGGTTGCTAGGATGTTGCTAGGTGGTTGCTATGGAGTTATAGGTGGTTGCTAGGGTGTTGCTAGGCAGTTGTTATGGTGTTCCAGCTGGTTGCCAGGGTGTTGCTAGGTGGTTGCTATGGTGTTCCACGTGGTTGCCAGGGTGTTGCTAGGGTATTCTAGGTGGTTGCTATGAAGTTATAGGCGGTTGCTAGGGTGTTGCTAGACAGTTGTTATGGTGTTCCAAGTGGTTGCTAGGGTGGTGCTAGGCAGTTGTTATGGTGTTCCAAGTGGATGCTAGGGTGTTGCTAGGCAGTTGTTATGGTGTTCCAAGTGGTTGCTAGGGTGTTGCTAGGTGGTTGCTATGGAGTTCTAGGCAGTTGCTATGGTGTTGCTAGGTGGTTGCTAGAGGGTTGCTAGGTGGTTGCTATGGAGTTTTAGGTGGTTGCTATGGTGTTGCTAGGTGGTTGCTATGGAGTTCTAGGCCGTTGCTAGGGTGTTGCTAGGTGGTGTGCTATGGAGTTCTAGGTGGTTGCTAGGGTGTTGCTAGGTGGTTGTTAAAGAGTTCTAGGTGGTTGCTAGGGTGTTGCTAGTTGGTTGCTATGGTGTTCCAAGTGGTTGCTAGGGTGTTGCTAGGCAGTTATGGTGTTCCAAGTGGTTGCTAGGGTGTTGCTAGGTGGTTGCTATGGTGTTCCAGCTGGTTACTAGGGTGTTGCTAGTTGGTTGCTATGGGTTCTAGGCGGTTGCTATGGTGTTGCTAGTTGGTTGCTAGGGTGTTGCTAGGTGGTTGCTATGGAGTTCTAGGCAGTTGCTATGGTGATGCTAGGTGGTTTCTATGGAGTTCTAGGCCGTTGCTAGGGTATTGCTAGGTGGTTGCTATGGAGTTCTAGGTGGTTGCTAGGGTGTTGCTAGGTGGTTGCTATGGAGTTCTAGGCGGTTGCTATGGTGTTGCTAGGTCGTTGCTATGGAGTTCTAGGCGGTTGTTAGGGTGTTGCTAGGTGGTTCCTATGGAGTTATAGGCGGTTGCTAGGGTGTTGCTAGGGTGTTGCTATGGAGTTATAGGCGGTTGCTAGGGTGTTGCTAGGGTGTTGTTAGGTGGTTGCTAGCATGTTGCTAGGTTGTTGCTATAGTGTTGCTAGGCAGTTGTTATGGTGTTACAGGTGGTTGCTAAGGTGTTGCTAGGTGGTTGCTATGGTGTTCCAGGTGGTTGCTAGGGTGTTGCTAGGTGGTTGCTATGCAGTTCTAGGTGGTTGCTATAGTGTTGCTAGGTGGTTGCTTTGGAGTTATAGCTGGTTGCTAGGGTGTTGCTAGGCATTGTGTATGGTGTTCCAGGTGGTTGCTAGTGTGTTGTTGTGTGGTTGCTATGGAGTTCCAGGTGGTTGCTTGGGGGTTGCTAGGGTGTTGCTAGGTGGTTGCTATGGAGTTCTAGGCGGTTGCTAGCGTGTTGTTAGGCATTTGCTTTGGAGTTATAGACGGTTGCTAGGGTGTTGCTAGGGTATTCTGGGTGTTTGCTAGGATGTTGCTAGCTGGTTGCTATGGAGTTATAGGCGGTTGCTAGGGTGTTGCTAGGCAGTTGTTATGGTGTTCCAGATTGTTGCTAGGGTGTTGCTTGGTGGTTGCTATGGTGTTCCAGGTGGTTGCTAGGGTGTTGCTAGGTGGTTGCTAGGATGTTGCTAGGTGGTTGCTATGGACTTATAGGCAGTTGCTAGGGTGTTGCTAGGCATTTGCTATGGTGTTCCAGGTGGTTGCTATGGAATTCTAGATGGTTGCTAGGGTTTTCTAGCTGGTTGTTATGGGTTGCTAGGTCGTTGCTATGGAGTTAGAGCCGGTTGCTAGGATGTTGCTAGGGGGTTGCTATGGAGTTCTATGTGGTTGCTAGGTCTTTTCTGAGTCCAATGACGCGACCCATAGTTCTCTATGACAAATGGTTCAAAAGTTATGAAATATCAAACATCGGCCAATCAGGAAGGGGGGCAAGGCTGATCTACACCAATGGACAAAGGACTCTCTACTATGTCCAATGAGGCATTGTACAATTTGTGGGCAATTTTTCCCCATAGAGATGAATGGCAGAATGTTCAAATCTAGAGAGAGACCAGAGTACTGCTGCTAGAAGACAGGGCATTGTGACATCACAAGGGTGAGAAGACAGAGCATTGTGACATCACAAGGGTGAACATTCCGCCATTCATTCCCTATGGGGAAAAAATGCCTACAAAAATTCAAATTTTTCAAAAACCGTGCAACCAATCTTTCCACAAAGTAATAGCACACCATTCCCGATCAAGCCGCTCGATTTGACATATTGCACGTGTATGTGGTGCGAAAACTCTGGGAGGAGTAGCGGTCCAAAAAACAGGCGGAAAGAATAATAATAATAACTAGACAATTCCTGCAGAAATTGTGAAGTGTGGTTGCCGCCAACGCAAAGTCGACTTTGTGCTGAACGGAGTGAACAGTTTCTGTAGCATGAGCAGATACATAGTATGGTATACATGATATAACATCACGGCAACGAGTTCATTTGCAACACACATATTCAGAGCTAAATTAACCCTTCATCAATACTTGACATCAGCGTTTTACTCAAGGTATGCTGTGACGAGTGACGGCGAATCACAAAGCTAGCTGGCCAGTTCAGAGGGTCTTGGAAAAACCCTATATCTACACTGCGCGACCGCACCATTTTAAAAAGCAAGACAGGTCTAGGGAGATTAATGTGATTGATTGATGGTTTTACGTTAAGTTCAGCTCATTTGTACCATTCAACTAAAAACATTTAACTGGGCTGCAATTCAGAGTTTAATCTGTTACCTTAGATACCAACTCATAGACAGAGGATAGTCTATTACCTGTCAGCCTCAATGCAGTTATAAAGAGACCAAAGTTTCCGACTCGCTGGAATATAAAACGGTACTACAAAAGTAAAATGTGACATATTATACATAGTTAGAAAGCTTATTCTATCACCTGTTGGATCGATGAAGTGTAGATAAAGCCAGTTGGTACTACAAAGTTACAGAACACTCAATGCAGCATGTGTGGTATTACAAGCTGATGTCTTTTTCTGGAGTAAGACCGGACCTGAAGCTGCTGCACACGTTTTGTTGACGGCGTTGTTGCACTTTTTAGTAAAGTCTGGCTTGTTTGAAAATTCGTTTATTCAGTAGCTGAGAGCATAAGCTTTCTAACCAGGTATAACAGCACGTGTATTTTTGTTTTTTTAATATCGTTTTTTTAGGTCAACCGAAAGCTATGTCATCATGTCATAGAACGTATTCGCTCTTTGTTAGCACTAGCATGCAAATACGCAAAGTCTGGCTTGTTTGAAAATTCGTTTATTCAGTAGCTGAGAGCATAAGCTTTCTAACCAGGTATAACAGCACGTCTATTTTTGTTTTTTTAATATCGTTTTTTTAGGTCAACCGAAAGCTATGTCATCATGTCATAGAACGTATTCGCTCTTTGTTAGCACTAGCATGCAAATACGCAAAGTCTGGCTTGTTTGAAAATTCGTTTATTCAGTAGCTGAGAGCATAAGCTTTCTAACCAGGTATAACAGCACGTCTGTTTTTGGTTTTTTAATATCGTTTTTTTAGGTCAACCGAAAGTGCTCTCATTATCGCATTAAAGCCATGACTGTTTGTTAGCACTAGCATTCTAAGACGCTGCATGTGACGAAACGTCATCAACGAATTTGCGTAATATCTCGTGAAATACTATTATTATTGAGGACTTCTGGGTATGCCTAAGCCATATGTTTGTTGATATACCTAGCTGACAGCGTTTTCATTTGTAATTTTTCATTTTGAATACCGTTCTTTCACTTCCGCAATCAGCTATTTCCTATCCTGGCTGCTGAGACCGTAGAGCTGAACGCATCACGTGTGCAAAGCCGACCAATGCTGTAACTTCACCGTTCGCATATGAATGACGTCACCTTCTCCATTCATCTCTATGGGAAAAATTGGGCATAAAAATTAATATTTCTCAAAAACCGTGCAGCGAAACTTTCCACAAAGTAATAGCACACGATTCCCAAAGAAGCGGTCATTTTGACATATGGCACGTGTATGTGGTGTGAAAACTCTGGAGGAGTAGCGGTCCAACAAATGGGTGGAATAATAATAATAAATAAATAATATGTGCAATAATAATAGTGTAGTTGCCCTAAGGCAACCACACTAACTAGACAATTCCTGCAGAAATTGTGAAGTGTGGTTGCCGCCAACGCAAAGTCGACTTTGTGCTGAAAGAAGTGAACAGTGGTAGGTAGTTGCTATGATGTCTGAGGCAGTTGCTAGGTGGTTCTATGGAGTTCTAAGTGGTTTCATGAAATTCTAGGCGGTCGCTAGGGTGGTGCTAGGTGGTTGCTATGGAGTTTCAGGTGGTTGCTATTGAGCTCCAGGTGGTTGCTAGGGCATTGCTAGGTGGTTGCTAGGGTATGCTAAGTGGTTGGTAGGTGGTTGCTATGGAGTTATAGGCGGTTGTTAGGCTGTTGCTAGGCAGTTGTTATGGTGTTCCAAGTGGTTGCTAGGGTGTTGCTAGGTGGTTGCTATGGAGTTCTAGGCGGTTGCTAGGGTGTTGCTAGGTGGTTGCTATGGTGTTCCAGGTGGTTGCTAGGGTGTTGCTAGGCGGTTGCTATGGAGTTATAGGTGGTTGCTAGGGTGCTGCTAGGTGGTTGCTAGGGTGTTGCTAGGTGGTTGCTATGGAGTTCTAGGCCGTTGCTAGGGTGTTGCTAGGTGGTTGCTATGGAGTTCTAGGTGGTTGCTAGGGTGTTGCTAGGTGGTTGCTATGGAGTTCTAGGCGGTTGCTATGGTGTTGCTAGGTGGTTGCTATGGAGTTCTAGGTAGTTGCTAGGGTGTTGCTAGGTGGTTGCTATGGAGTTCTAGGTGCTATGGTGTTGCTAGGTGGTTGCTATGGAGTTCTAGGTGGTTGCTAGGGTGTTGCTAGGGGGTTGCCAGGGTATTCTAAGTGGTTTCTAGGATGTTGCTAGGTGGTTGCTATGGAGTTTTAGGCGGTTGCTATGGTGTTGCTAGGTGGTTGCTATTGAGTTCTAAGCCGTTGCTAGGGTGTTGCTAGGTGGTTGCTATGGAGTTCTAGGCAGTTGCTATGGTGTTGCTAGGTGGTTGCTATTGAGTTCCAGGTCGTTGCTAGTGTGTTGTTAGGTGGTTGCTATGGAGTTCTAGGTGGTTGCTAGGTGGTTGCTAGGGTGTTGCTAGGGTATTCTAAGTGGTTGCTAGGATGTTGCTAGGTGGTTGCTATGGTGTTATAGGAGGTTGCTAGGGTGTTGCTAGGTCGTTGTTATGGTGTTCCAGGTGGTTGCTAGGGTGTTGCTAGGCAGTTGTTATGGTGTTCCAGATTGTTGCTTGGGTGTTGCTAGGTGGTTGCTATGGTGTTCCAGGTGGTTGCTAGGGTGTTGCTAGGTGGTTGCTATGGTGTTCTAGGTGGTTACTATGCTGTTGCTAGGTGGTTGCTATGGCGTTATAGCCGGTTGCTAGGGTGTTGCCAGGCATTTGCTATGGTGTTCCAGGTGTTTGGTAGTGTGTTGTTAGGTGGTTGCTATGGAGTTCTAGGCCGTTGCTAGGGTGTTCTAGGTGGTTGCTAGGGTGTTGCTAGGGGGTTGCTATTGAGTTCTAGGCGGTTGCTAGGTCTTTACTGAGTCCAATGACGCGACCCATAGTTCTCTATGACAAACGGTTCAAAAGTTATGAAATATCAAACATCGGCCAATCAGGAAGGTGGGCGAGGCTGATCTACACCAATGGACAAAGGACTCTCTACCATGTCCAATCAGGCATTGCACAATTTGTGGGCAATTTTTCCTCATAGAGATGAATGGCAGAATGTTCAAATCTAGAGAGAGACAAGAGTACTGCTGCTAGATGACAGGGCATTGTGACATCACAAGGGTGAGAAGACAGAGCATTGTGACATCACAAGGGTGAACATTCCGCCATTCATTCCCTATGGGGAAAAATTGCCCACAAAAATTCAAATTTTTCAAAAACCATGCAACCAATCTTTCCACAAAGTAATAGCACACCATTCCCGATCAAGCCGCTCGATTTGACATATTGCACGTGTATGTGGTGTGAAAACTCTGGGAGGAGTAGCGGTCCAAAAAACAGGCGGAAAGAATAATAATAATAACTAGACAATTCCTGCAGAAATTGTGAAGTGTGGTTGCCGCCAACGCAAAGTCGACTTTGTGCTGAACGGAGTGAACAGTGGTAGGTAGTTGCTATGATGTCTGAGGCAGTTGCTAGGGTGTTGCTAGGTGGTTCTATGGAGTTCTAAGTGGTTTCATGGAATTCTAGACGGTTGCTAGGGTGGTGCTAGGTGGTTGCTATGGAGTTTCAGGTGGTTGCTATTGAGCTCCAGGTGGTTGCTAGGGCATTGCTAGGTGGTTGCTAGGGTATGCTAAGTGGTTGCTAGGATGTTGCTAGGTGGTTGCTATGGAGTTCTAGGCGGTTGCTAGGGTGTAGCTAGGCAGTTGTTATGGTGTTCCAGGTGGTTGCTAGGGTGTTGCTAGGTGGTTGCTATGGAGTTATAGCCGGTTGCTAGGGTGTTGCTAGGCATTTGCTATGGAGTTATAGGCAGTTGCTAGGGTGTTGCAAGGGTATTCTAGGTGGCTGCTAGGATGTTGCTAGGTGGTTGCTATGGAGTTATAGGCAGTTGCTAGGGTGTTGCTAGGCATTTGCTATGGAGTTATAGCTGGTTGCTAGGGTGTTGCTAGGCATTTGCTATGGTGTTCCAGGTGGTTGCTAGTGTGTTGTTAGGTGGTTGCTATGGAGTTCCAGGTGGTTGCTGGGGGTTGCTAGGGTATTCTAAGTGGTTGCTAGGATGTTGCTAGGTGGTTGCTATGGAGTTATAGGTGGTTGCTAGGGTGTTGCTAGGCAGTTGTTATGGTGTTCCAAGTGGTTGCTAGGGTGTTGCTAGGTGGTTGCAAGGGTGTTGCTAGGTGGTTGCTATGGAGTTCTAGGCGGTTGCTATGGTGTTGCTAGGTGGTTGCTATGGAGTTCTAGGCGGTTGCTAGGGTGTTGCTAGGTGGTTGCTATGGAGTTCTAGGTGGTTGCTAGGGTGTTGCTAGGTGGTTGCTATGGAGTTCTAGGTGGTTGCTAGGGTGTTGCTAGGGGGTTGCTAGGGTATTCGAAGTGGTTGCTAGGATGTTGCTAGGTGGTTGCTATGGAGTTCTAGGTGGTTGCTAGGGTGTTGCTAGGTGGTTGCTATGGAGTTCTAGGTGGTTGCTAGGGTGTTGCTAGGGGGTTGCTAGGGTATTCGAAGTGGTTGCTAGGATGTTGCTAGGTGGTTGCTATGGAGTTCTAGGTGGTTGCTATGGTGTTGCTAGATGGTTGCTATGGAGTTCTAGGCCGTTGCTAGGGTGTTGCTAGGTGGTTGCTATGGAGTTCTAGGTGGTTGCTAGGGTGTTGCTAGGTGGTTGCTATGGAGTTCTAGGTGGTTGCTAGGCTGTTGCTAGGGGGTTGCTAGGGTATTCGAAGTGGTTGCTAGGATGTTGCTAGGTGGTTGCTATGGAGTTCTAGGTGGTTGCTTTGTTGTTGCTAGGTGGTTGCTATGGAGTTCTAGGCCGTTGCTAGGGTGTTGCTAGGTTGTTGCTTTGGAGTTCTAGGTGGTTGCTAGGGTGTTGCAAGGTGGTTGCTATGGAGTTCTAGGTGGTTGCTAGGCTGTTGCTAGGGGGTTGCTAGGGTATTCGAAGTGGTTGCTAGGATGTTGCTAGGTGGTTGCTATGGAGTTCTAGGTGGTTGCTTTGTTGTTGCTTGGTGGTTGCTATGGAGTTCTAGGCCGTTGCTAGGGTGTTGCTAGGTGGTTGCTATGGAGTTCTAGGCAGTTGCTAGGGTGTTGCTAGGTGGTTGCTATGGAGTTCTAGGTGGTTGCTAGGGTGTTGCTAGGCGGTTGCTATGGAGTTATAGGCGGTTGCTAGGGTGTTGCTAGGGTATTCTAGGTGGTTGCTAGGATGTTGCTAGGTGGTTGCTATGGAGTTATAGGTGGTTGCTAGGGTGTTGCTAGGCGGTTGCTATGGAGTTATAGGTGGTTGCTAGTGTGTTAGGTGGTTGCTATGGAGTTCTAGGCCGTTGCTAGGGTGTTTTAGGTGGTTGCTATGGTGTTGCTATGTGGTTGCTATGGAGTTCTAGGCCGTTGCTAGAGTGTTGCTTGGTGGTTGCTATGGAGTTCTAGGTGGCTGCCAGGGTGTTGCTAGGGTGTTGCTAGGTGGTTGCTATGGAGTTCAAGGTGGTTGCTATGGTGTTGCTAGGTGGTTGCTATGGAGTTCTAGGTGGTTGCTAGGGTGTTGCTAGGTGGTTGCTATGGAGTTCTAGGCGGTTGCTATGGTGTTGCTAGGTGGTTGCTAGGGTGTTGCTAGGTGGTTGCTATGGAGTTTTGGGCGGTTGCTATGGTGTTGCTAGGTGGTTGCTATGGAGTTCTAGGCGGTTGCTAGGGTGTTGCTACGTAGTTGCTATGGAGTTCTAGGTGGTTGCTAGGGTGTTGCTAGGTGGTTGCTATGGAGTTCTAGGCGGTTGCTATGGTGTTGCTAGCTGGTTGCTATGGAGTTCTAGGCGGTTGCTAGGGTGTTGCTAGGTGGTTGCTAGGGTGTTGCTAGGTCGTTGCTATGGTGTTCCATGTGGTTGCTAGGGTGTTGCTAGGCAGTTGTTATGGTGTTCCAGATTGTTGCTAGGGTGTTGCTACGTAGTTGCTATGGTGTTCCATGTGGTTGCTAGGGTGTTGCTAGGCAGTTGTTATGGTGTTCCAGATTGTTCCTAGGGTGTTGCTAGGTGGTTGCTATGGTATTCCAGGTGGTTGCTAGGGTGTTGCTAAGTGGTTGCTATGGTGTTCCATGTGGTTGCTAGGGTGTTGCTAGGCAGTTGTTATGGTGTTCCAGATTGTTGCTAGGGTGTTGCTAGGTAGTTGCTATGGTGTTCCAGGTGGTTGCTAGGGTGTTGCTAGGCGGTTGCTAGGGTATTCAAAGTGGTTGCTAGGATGTTGCTATGTGGTTGCTATGGAGTTTTAGGCGGTTGCTCGGGTGTTGCTAGGTAGTTGTTATGGTGTTCCAGGTGGTTGCTAGGGTGTTGCTAGGTCGTTGCTATGGTGTTCCATGTGGTTGCTAAGGGTGTTGCTAGGCAGTTGTTATGGTGTTCCAGATTGTTCCTAGGGTGTTGCTAGGTGGTTGCTATGGTATTCCAGGTGGTTGCTAGGGTGTTGCTAAGTTGTTGCTATGGTGTTCTAGGTGGTTACTATGGTGTTGCTAGGTGGTTGCTATGGCGTTATAGCCGGTTGCTAGGGTGTTGCCAGGCATTTGCTATGGTGTTCCAGGTGTTTGCTAGTGTGTTGTTAGGTGGTTGCTATGGAGTTCTAGTCCGTTGCTAGGGTGTTCTAGGTGGTTGCTAGGGTGTTGCTAGGGGTTTGCTATTGAGTTCTAGGCGGTTGCTAGGTCTTTACTGAGTCCAATGACGCGACCCATAGTTCTCTATGACAAACGGTTCAAAAGTTATGAAATATCAAACACCGGCCAATCAGGAAGGGGGGCAAAGCTAATCTACACCAATGGACAAAGGACTCTCTACTATGTCCAATGAGGCATTGCACAATTTGTGGGCATTTTTTCCCTATAGAGATGAATGGCAGAATGTTCAAATCTAGAGAGAGACCAGAGTACTGCTGCTAGAAGACAGACCATTGTGACATCACAAGGGTGAGAAGACAGAGCATTGTGACATCACAAAGGTGAACATTCCGCCATTCATTCTCTATGGGAAAAATTGCCCACAAAAATTCAAATTTTTCAAAAACCGTCCACCCAAACTTTCCAAAAAGTAATAGCACACCATTCCCGATCAGGCCGCTCAATTTGACATATTGCATGTGTATGTGGTGCGAAAACTCTGGGAGGAGTAGCGGTCCAAAAAATGCGTGGAATAAATAAATAATAATAATAATAATAACTAGACAATTCCTGCAGAAATTGTGAAGTGTGGTTGCCGCCAACGCAAAGTCGACTTTGTGCTGAACGGAGTGAACAGTGGTAGGTAGTTGCTATGATGTCTGAGGCGGTTGCTATGGTGTTGCTAGGTGGTTGCTATGGAGTTCTAGGCGGTTGCTAGGGTGTTGCTAGGTGGTTGCTATGGAGTTCTAGGTGGTTGCTAGGGTGTTGCTAGGTCGTTGCTATGGTGTTCCATGTGGTTGCTAGGGTGTTGATAGGCAGTTGTTATGGTGTTCCAGATTGTTGCTAGGGTGTTGCTAGGTGGTTGCTATGGTGTTCCAGGTGGTTGCTAGGGTGTTGCTAGGCGGTTGCTATGGAGTTTTAGGCAGTTGCTCTGGTGTTGCTAGGCAGTTGTTATGGTGTTCCAGATGGTTGCTAGGGTGTTGCAAGGTCGTTGCTATGGTGTTCCTTGTGGTTGCTAGGGTGTTGCTAGGCAGTTGTTATGGTGTTCCGATTGTT
>NW_026985605.1:0-27487 GCF_018555375.3 Anguilla rostrata | reverse complement strand
ATTTTTTTTCTTTTACTTCAGTTTCTTCCTTTGGGATTTCAGCGAGTTTAAATTTGAAATTTAGCTAAAATATTCGCCATTGTAGCACAACACGTGTGTTATTAACTCCGTGTTTCCTTGAAAATAGCATTAGCCACACGTGGTATGTATAGCTATTGGGGTTTCTCTCATATAAAGTTGAATGTTGCTTTTGAAGCGAATGGCACTGTTTTTTATCATAGTGATAATGTCCCCCCCAAAAAAAAAGACTGTAAAAAATATGGAAAAAGCACTGTGACGCACCCATTGACTCTCCGGGGGTCTCCAAAAAAAGTTTGAAGCTCAATGGGGGGCGGGGCCATTTTGGATTTGGGAGCCAAAACCACAGAGTTTAAAAGCCGCTTGTGTTTTTTAAAATTTGATTGACAGTCCGGGGGGAAAAGCCCATAAACCTAACGAGGCTAGCTGACTGTCTCCGTTATGTTTTAAAATATTATCAGATGTTTGGGAGAATTTCCCACCGTGACTTACTGTCATGTAATCAGTTATGTATGACATTAAGGAGGACTTGTTTTGAATCCCTAATTAGTTTTATTGGCTGTAACAGGCAGTAATGTCTTAAGATCATTCTGGAAAATAGTTAGCCCCGCCCACTCCCAGGGACTTGGTTGAGACTGTTTGTCGCACAGCAAGAGGGGAGAACGGGAGAAAGAAAAAGACGATTAGAAGTAAAAAATCATAATCGTTAATTTAAGCAGTAAACCTAAAGAGTAGCTCCCTAAATGACCCACGGACCAAATATTTTCCAGATCGCACACTTCAATCTCTTTCCTTGGGATCTTGGTAAGTTAAATGTTAAATTTGCTAAAGTATCGTAACTGTAGCAGCAACACGTGTGCTATTGACTCTGTGTTTCCTTGAAAATAGCATTAGCCACACGTGGCGTTTAATATTTTTCAGTTTGCTCACTTCAGTTTCTTCCTTTGGGATTTCAGCGAGTTTAAATTTGAAATTTAGCTAAAATATCGCCATTGTAGCAGCAACACGTGTGTTATTAACTCCGTGTTTCCTTGAAAATAGCATTAGCCACACGTGGTATGTATAGCTATTGAGTTTCTCTCATATAAAGTTGAATGTTGCTATTTGAAAGCGTGAATGGCACTGTTATTGTATCATACGTGTATGAATGTGCTATGTAACATGTGTATGAATGTGCCTTGTTATAACCAGAGACTGTAAAAAATATGGACAAAGCTACTGTGACGTCACCCATTGACTCTCCGTGGGTCTCCGAAAATACGTTTTGAAGCTCAATGGCGGGCGCGGCCATTTTGGAGTTGGAGCCAAAACCACAGAGTTTAAAAGCCGCTCTGTGATTTTTACAATTTGATTGACAGTCCGGTGCGGAAAAGCCCATCAACCTGAACGAGGCTAGCTGACTGTCTGCCGTTATGTTTTAAAATATATTATCAGATGTTTACGGAGTTTAATTTCCATCCGTGACTGTACTGTCATGTAATCACGTTATATGTATGACATTAAAAATACAATTAGGCTATGTTCAGTTATCTTCAATTCATGTTTCTCAGCAAAACGAATATGCTTAACTAGCATATCAGCTTGCCAGTGAGCTAGGTAGGCTATCCGTGGTTAGCTCACACATTAGCAATATGAACCACAGGGGAAGAACATTGACTACACTGATGGTCAATCAATCGGAGATGTGTAGGCTACTGGTGATTTGACTAGGCTAATTTTCGTATAACTGTCTGGTAGATCTGCTGTTAACCGAGCAAGTTATCGTCGTAGGTTTTCGCCAGTCAGTTAATGAGCCAGTAACTGCTACTACTAGCTACTCCATCGCCGTTTGTGGTGTTCACTTGCTGGGTGACGCTAGCTGACCGATCGTTCGCAAATCACTTTCTACCGAATAAAAATTAACACTGTCAGCGGTTATTAACAAATCTACCAAGTATTTTAATAACTGATCTGCAGGCGTGTAAATATGACAACGCACTTTGTACAGCAAGTTTTCCACCTGGTGCATGAAGACAAAAATAATGTAGCCTACGTTGAATTTCTAATTATTATTAGGCTATCGTTTTTTTCTTGTAAATCATCAAAACCAATGGAGAAAAGCCAATATACGCAAGGAGCCCCCAGGACCGATTCTGAGAACCACTGTCTTAAATGCCTAGCTTGTCGGTCTCTTAAATGCTAAAAACATATTCCTTTCTAAATGCCAAGATGGTTAATTTCGTTAAATTCTGTGTGTGTGATTTCAGCAAATGAACCTTGAGACTCTTAATTCGCTTCGTGAAACTGAAAAAGTGTTTATCCCAAAATCGGGATTATAGTAGCTTCGTCACATGCTTGAAGCATGGCCCAGGTAGACATTTACGGAATGTACACGACTGACAAGCCGCCAAACACGTCTGACAGATTGAATGTTTGCCGGTTAAGGTTAGCTAGCTAGTCAAATGGCTTGGTAGCCGAAGTTGCGAACTGTTTTAGCATAGGCTACTACTGGACTACCAAATATAGCAAGCTGATTACGCTTTCTGCCAACTAATTATTTGGTTAAGTAGGCTAAAGGAAATAGTAAAAATGACTCGGCTACCGAAAAACTTAAGAGGAGGATTATTTTATGGTCGTCTAGTGCAGCTGTAAATAGCACACGCCATAATGAAATCACCACGAAATGGGATGCCTGCATTTTCAGACTTAGCACAGGCGGACCGTAGCCGGAGCCGCAATGGCAAGGCCAAGAAGCGCCACCGCCCACCCCAGTGACCATAGACTGTGGCCCCTACTGTAGCATAGTCCTCCGAAGTAATCCGGAAGTGACGCAAGCTGTACCTCATTGGTCCAGAACAAATATTGGCCCTGTGCCCAAATGATGCAATAAATCATAAAATAGACCCATGGACAGTCATAAGACGAATAAAATACACCTATTATGACTATTTGTTCTTGTGAGAAAAAATTAGTGGCTTTGTATTTTTATTGCATTTGTACCGTAGACTTACATGGAAACCGGATATGAAAACACCTATACTGGAGCCATCCGTAGTGGCGCTAGTGAGCAACCAGGAACTACAACACCAGGAAATGAGCTTCAAAAACGAAGTCTGGTTTTGGCCGCTTGGTTATAACCTTGTGTTAATTTATGTAGGCTATAGCTCGTTCAAGGTGGCTATTAGTTGAGCCTATGCACTTAAATGAAGTTAGCTACTGCAGTACTGTTAGAAACCATGCACTAGCGCTTAGCAAGTGCGCTACATTTGGGTATATGATGTAGCCATATCTTCTATTGTGCATGACAGTGCAAGAGGGTTAGTTCACATGCATTTAAATGATTTTACAATCAACTAATGATTTACTTGATTGTTAAGGGTTTATTGCCATGTATTTATATTGAGTTCATGGTTCAAAAAATTATTTGCTATAGTTACATGGAAAATACCTTGCTCATAATTCATGATTAATGGTTAAAAGAGTGATAGAATATTTGATAAAATGAAACTGTACAGTTGAACCATTTATAAAGTGTACTGTTTGCTTTATTAGTAACACTTTTACACTTTTGAGGTTACAATGATGCCTTAAAGAAAAAAACTAAGATTGAGAAAAGTATTCAGTTGTTGTCATACAGGCTGGGTTTTTTGGATACCTGAGAAGAAACCTGTGAACCTAGGATTCTCTCCCTGACGAGGGAGATGGCGAGCCGACCAGCTTGATCAACTTGATTCATCTTCATCCATTGAGGAAGAACCCCCTGATACCCCTTGTTTCTCCCAACCCCACTCTGGTGTGGTAGGATTGTGATTGAGAAATTACACAATTTTATTTGATACTTTATTTTTTGTAAAAAGGGTGCACCCAACCAACAAAACTGACTTGAAACTAACTAAATTGAACTTGACCAATTGAACTGAACCAGACTGAACAGAAGACATTCAGAACTGAATGGACAGTGAATACAGTTACAACGCTCAGGACATTGATATGAAGACAAATGAATGTGTTTGAATGTGATAAGCTTTACATATTGTCATTACGTTTTCTTTAATACAGTTCTAACCATTTTGCTGGCTCCGGTTGTTCATTGTGTCCATCTCTTCATTCATAACCTCTCCTTACGAACCTAGCTTTAACCTGAAAATATTTACCTACTGCTAAGTGACCCTTTAGGTGGGTTACAATCATCATATACGTGACTGTCCTGAACTGATACTTTGCTTTGGGCCTCTTATTCGCTCTTGGACCCTTAGGTTTGAGAGTAAACACACACACATTTTAAACAGTGTGCTCGCAAATTGCACAACTTCAAGAATTTGTGATCTGTTGATTATTTAGGCCTCCAGCTACGTAGCTCTGTGGCTGTACACAATGTCACCGTTAAAGACACAAGCTATAAAAAAGCCACGTGTGTTGTCTTTGAGAAGAATGATGAGGGACTAGTCTTTGGCAAGATAGAACTGATTCTTGTTTGCAACAGTTGTGTTTACTTTGTCACAGAGAAATGCCAGTCTGATTTCTTTTTTGATCAGGGGATTTACTGCCTAAATATGGGCTCAGAGAACCCCATTTCAAATTATTTCTGCCTCGAACATGCAAGCCTGCTTGACTATTACCCTTTGCCTGTGTACAACATGTTTGGTCTGTCTCTAATAGCCACTCCTTTCCTTCAGAATGTCTGGTATAAGTGAGAGCATCAAGGACGCAGTCATTTCTGTCCTGCCAAGTGTGCCAGAAGAAACGATCTTACACCAGGGAGTGGAAAGCAAAGATGACTTGCAGTACATAAGAGAACAGGAAATTGCAGAGGTTAATCGACCAATCCAGTGCAGAAAACATTTAAATGCATGGAAATGAGCAGGTACTGTATATTTACTACTTCACTACCAAATTAAAGAGTGTATTAAAAAGCTTATTGTTTTATCTAATTAATTATGGCATAATTTTAGTCAACATGCATAATGATAGATTTTTGTTTTCATTGCCCGATGCTATAAGTTGTGCTACCCCCCTACTCCAGTCCCCAGAAGGCAGTAAATCCGCTACTTTGATTTAAATGGTATAGTCTAACCTGATGGACATGTGTACCGAGGTACATTGTGTGCCATAGCTGGAGATAATATGGGATCACAGAGTGGCTTTAGTGAAAACTTCAGTAAAAGCACCCATTTCTGCAGATTATGTACTAGAGCCTGACCGATATATCTATAATATATTAATATATATTATATAATAAACAAAAAAAAACGATGATTATTTATCTGTACTTGTCTGCTTGAACGTTGTAATTCAGGGTTCGTACGGTCATGAAAAACCTGGAAAAGTCATTGAAATTTAAAATGCAATTTCCAGGCCCTGGAAAAGTTATGGAAAATAATATTTTTTCAAAGGTTTTGGAAAAGTAATGGAAATATAGCTAAAGTTGCATCAAATATAATTACTAATTAATCCAATCATAAAAATAGTATGTATAGTAGCCTAATAAAACGTAAATTGGCACGTAACCTTCGCGGTATTTTCGTGATGTGAGAAGTTAATTCGGTCCGGCTCAGTCTGTTTACAGGCACGCCTCTGCTGATGTAGCAGTTAGTAAACGTAGGCCCTACTGTGCCGACAATATGCCAAGGAAGTGCAGCTTCAATAATATATCAGGGCTCGAAATTAACTTTTTTACTTGGTAGCACTGGTGCTCCCAACTTCAAAAACTTAGGAACACCCACCGAAATGTAAGGAGCACCAACAATATATGCAATAGATTTTTTATTGATAAAAACGACAACATAACAGTACGGTTTACAAGTAACAGTTAAACTGTCACGCATAAAATGTGTCGACTCTTCAAGGAATTGCGTGTTATGCATTCAAACGACAAAGCGCTTCTCGTGACATTAATACCGCTAATTAAATCAACCGCCAGTAAACTGCATCGGAGAAATTAGCTGTTCCAACCGGGTCGCTACACAAAACGTCCGCTTCAACTTTTCAGCTTTCGATAACGCTAATAAAGTGAACATAAACTTTTGTCTTCAGGTAACATTAGTTAACGCGTTAGCTCTCTGTGTCGCGTGACAGTGGAGTGCAGCGAAAGGGAGTGATTGAAGGCTAATATTAACCAATTTAAAATCAGCATTAAAGGTAAGAATGTCAAGCTCGCGATTGGTTAGAAGGGTCACCGTCAGCTCACAAGGGACATGCTGAGTGTTCTAACTAGCGAATGTACAGAGGTAGAGACGTTAGAGTGTAAAAAGAAAAAAAAAAAAAGGTCGTACCAGAACAATTATTTGCACTCGCACAAATGCTCCCAATTATATTTCGAGGTCGCACAGATTAAATTTCGGGAGCATATGCGACCAAAATGGTCGCAAGTTCGAGCCCTGTTTGAGACATTGACAAAAATGTTAAACTATTCGAATTAAAATATGAGAGAATGTATCTAAGTGTGTCTGTCTGGTGTTTATTTGTTTTAGAGAGGCACCATATGTTTCAGATGCAGACCTAATTTTACTTAGTGTTATTTATTTATTTATTGACCTTTCAGCATTATTACAGGTTCATAAAGACAGTTGTCATTAAAAACACTGAATTATTTTGCTGTTACAATAAAACATCAATACTAAGTAGACAAAAAATTTTAAATATTGCAATTATCTAAGCTGAGATCTAATCTCGTATCCCAAATTTAAATTTAAAATCCGCTGTCATTTAGGAGTCTGCACATATAGGGGATTGGTGATCTCCTGTATCTCTCAGTTCGACATCTTGGGATGGCCAGTTTGTTTGAGTTCCTTGTCTGACGACCTGTGAGCTCCTCCCTGAGGGGTGGTAGCCAGTCACTGAAGTTGGACTTTAGCAGCTTTCTGGCAAAGCCAAGACACAGTTGAGTGTGTCTCTCTGATAGAGTGCACAATCCGAGATGCAGAGAGCCTCTGGGTACCCTGAGTACCTCTGGCCAAGTATGGTTTTACAATCCCGTTTCTGCTTTCCAGCCTTTTAGCCTGGTCTTTAGTCAGGGAACTGTGCCAGACGGGGACTGCGTACTCCAGCACCGGGCGTACGTAGCCTGTGTAGATGGAAACCAGTTCTGGGTCTCGGACACCAAATTTCTTCAGGCGACGCAGAGCAAAAGCTTCCTGTTCTCTGAGGTCAGCATGGTGGACCAGGTGGACCACCTGACTGTCCCAACGCAAATTACTCTGGATGGTGACCCCCAGGACCTTGACAGTGTCACAGACTTCCAGGATGTTCTGCTCAATGGAGAGAGTCGGCAGGGCGGGTGGATGCCTCATGTGGGTGACATGTAAAACTTTACATTTCTTTGGGTTGAGTTTCATTTTGTGCTCCTCTACCCAGATATCAAGACCATTCAGGGTCTGTTGGAGGGTACAGGGTAGTTGGAGCTGTTACAATAAATCATTTTAAATCGTCCCGCTGAGATAGTCATTTGTTTTGGTCATGGAAATTCAGTTAAAGGTTGTGGAGAAGTCATGGAAAAGTCATTGAAAATCATTGGTGAAAAAGTGTATGAACCCTGGTAATTGCTATTTACTACAATTATCCAGTAGAGGGAGCGCTAATACAAGTGTGAACTGCAGCAGCTGACGCGCTACTTCTCTAATAAGACGTTTGTTACTCGTGCCTCATCCAATATTCTCCACTGCAAGACTTGTCTGCACAGATTCGGTTGCGGCAATAAAGGTATGTAGATTTAGTGAAAGTTTTTAATTAAATGCGTTTATACGACCACTATGTTTATCAATCCTCATTATCAAACGAGCGAGCTAGCTAACATATTTGGTTCACTTTAGCAAGCTAGCAAGCCTTTATGAACTGGAAGTGAGCACATAAGCAGCGTAGGATCTACATTTCCAGAGGACATCGCTGTATTCTCAAATAAATAACCAGCCAAAATAAAATGGTGGTTGAATGTGTCACACATTTGTTTTTTTTTTGTTTTTTTTAAATCTGAGATAATGATATTAGCTACTATATGATGTTTTGTAAATAGCCAAGGCGTGATTGAAAGCGAGTGTCATCTTGTCACGCGTCATCGTAGCAAGCTAACCAGACAGTAAAAAAGCAGATAAAACACTTCGAACATGAATAATTTTAAGCCATGTTATCTAGCTTTGTCGTGATAACATGAGAGAAGGATTGCTGTTGGAGAACTGAATCAACCAATAGTTAGCGCGGGTAACCTGCACGAAAGCTCATATAAGAAAATACAATAAGAAAATATAATTAATTTAACTTACTGAGAAAATATAATAAGAAATAACGAGGCTGTGTCATAGCTAATGCGTTATTGCGAGCGAGTGTGTCATCTAGTCACGCGTCAGAGCGCATTGTAGTTATTTTCACCGCCTAATTCTTATGGACAGGGAAGCTCGTTTGATAGTCTTAGTAGGAATAAAATAAGAAAATATAATTAATGTACTGAGAAT
Source organism: Anguilla rostrata (assembly GCF_018555375.3). Taxonomy (NCBI): domain Eukaryota; kingdom Metazoa; phylum Chordata; class Actinopteri; order Anguilliformes; family Anguillidae; genus Anguilla; species Anguilla rostrata. The sequence goes on along the minus strand of NW_026985605.1, from coordinate 19,046 downwards.
AGATACTAAGAAATAATAATAACAACAATAATAATAATATTAATCATAAAAATACATGTTTGAAACTGGAAAAGGGATACTGCTAAGTGACCCTTTAGGTGGGTTACAATCATCATATACGTGACTATCCTGAACTGATACTTTGCTTTGGGCCTCTTATTCGCTCTTGGACCCTTAGGTTTGAGAGTAAACACACACACATTTTAAACAGTGTGCTCGCAAATTACACAACTTCAAGAATTTGTGATCTGTTGATTATTTAGGCCTCCAGCTACGTAGCTCTGTGGCTGTACACAATGTCACCGTTAAAGGCACAAGCTACAAAAAAGCCACGTGTGTTGTCTTTGAGAAGAATGATGAGGGACTAGTCTTTGGCAAGATAGAACTGATTCTTGTTTGCAACAGTTGTGTTTACTTTGTCACAGAGAAATGCCAGTCTGATTTCCTTTTTGATCAGGGGATTTACTGCCTAAAGATGGGCTCAGAGAACCCCATTTCAAATGATTTCTGCCTCGAACATGCAAGCCTGCTTGACTATTACCCTTTGCCTGTGTACAACATGTTTGGTCTGTCTCTAATAGCCACTCCTTTCCTTCAGAATGTCTGGTATAAGTGAGAGCATCAAGGACGCAGTCATTTCTGTCCTGCCAAGTGTGCCAGAAGAAACGATCTTACACCAGGGAGTGGAAAGCAAAGATGACTTGCAGTACATAAGAGAACAGGAAATTGCAGAGGTTAATCGACCAATCCAGTGCAGAAAACATTTAAATGCATGGAAATGAGCAGGTACTGTATATTTACTACTTCACTACCAAATTAAAGAGTGTATTAAAAAGCGTATTGTTTTATCTAATTAATTATGGCGCAATTTTAGTCAATATGCATAATGATAGATTTTTGTTTTCATTGCCAGATGCTATAAGTTGTGCTACCCCCCTACTCCAGTCCCCAGAAGGCAGTTCATCACTGTCAAGCTCCTTGAGATCCAGTAGCCCTTCACCATCACATTCCATACGGCCACCAGTAAAGCAAAAATGGCCAGAAACGTTCCAGGTACCCCAGGTAATTGCATCACAATTTGCTCGTTTTTGATTTCCAACAGAATACGTTGATCTGTATTTCACATAAATTTTCTTGTTCTTTTCCAAGGCAACCCTGTACGTTTGAGTAGTTTTTGTGCAGCTGGCTTAGAGTGTTCGCCGGATTAGCGCAGGTAGGCTAGCGTGCTTCTCGAATTCATCAGAACCCCTAGATAGCATACATACTACTGACCCTAGAACACTGCACCACGAACCTAGCATACCTGTTACTGAACATGCATTTCTAACATAGCCACTGATAGCCTCCCTTGAACACCTAGCATCCCCTGATAGCCCATAATGAACACGCACTAACCTGCAACCTGAACCCTGAATAATAGCAACCTTTAGAACACCATAGCAACCACCTAGCAACCCTTTAGAACACCCTAGCAACCACCTGCACATCACAAATTAGCAACCACCATAGAACCACTTGAACACCCTAGCAACACCTGAACACTGCCCCTAGCAACCACAGAAACTAATGAACACCCTAGCAACCACCTAGCAACCACTTTGAACACTAGCAACCACTAGACCTAACACTAGCAACCACCCAGCAACCCTTTAGAACATCCTAGCAACCACCTGAACCTAGCAACCACCTGGAACCACTTGACAACTAGCAACCACTTAAACACCCTAGCACACTTAGAACACCCTAGCAAACCAACCTTGACATAGCAACACCTGACTAATACCCTTGAAAGAACACCGCTAGCAACCACCTGAAACCCTAATGCTAACCACTATAGAACACCCTAGCAACCACCTAGCAACCCTTTAGAACACCCTAGCAACCACCTAGCAACCACTTTGAACACCCTAGCAACCACCTGGAACACCCTAGCAACCACCTAGCAACCACTTTGAACACCCTAGCAACCCACTGAAAACACCCTAGCAACCACTTAGAACACCCTAGCAACCACCTAGCAACCACTTTGGAACACCCTAGCAACCACCTAGCATAGAACACCCTAGCAAACTCACATAAACACCTAGCAACCACCTAGAACACCCTAGCAACACCTAGAAACCACCCTAGCAACCACCTTGAACACCAGCACCATAACACCTAGCAACCACATAAAACACCCTAGCAACCACCTAGCAACCACTAACACCCTAGCAACCACTTTAAACACCCTAGCAACCACATAAACACCCTAGCAACCACCTAGCAACCACTTTGAACACCCTAGCAACCACCTGGAACACCCTAGCAACCACTTTGAACACCATGGCAACCACATAAAACACCCTAGCAACCACCTGGAACACCCTAGCAACCACCTAGCAACCACTTAGAACCATAGCAACCACATAAAACACCCTAGCAACCACCTGGAACACCCTAGCAACCACTTTGAACACCCTAGCAAAAACATCAAACCACACCCTAGCAACCACCTTGAACACCCTAGCAACCACATAAAACACCCTAGCAACCACCTTGAACACCCTAGCAACCACATAAAACACCCTAGCAACCAAACCCAGAACCCTAGCACACTAACACCTAGCACCACTGGAACACCTAGCACCAACCCTGAACATGAAACCTAGCAACCACCTAGAACCTAACCTACACCAATAAAACACCCTAGCAACCACCTGACACCCTAGCAACCCTAACCCTAGCAACCAAAACACCTGCACCATAAACCCTAGCAACCACCTGAACCCTAACCTAACACTAAACAAACCTAGCAACACTGAACACCTAGCAACCACTGAACACCTAGCACCACCTAGAACACCTAGACACTTGAACCCTAGCAACCACATAAAACACTAGCAACCACCTGCACCCTGCAACATGAACCCTAGCACCACCTAGCAACCACTAAACCTAGCAACCACTAACCCCTAGCAACACAAACAACCACTAGCAACCACCTAAAACCCCTAGCAACCACTAAAACCTAGCAACCACTTGAACACTAGCAACCAATAAACACCCTAGCAACCCTAAAACCTAGCAACACCTAGAACACTTGAACACCTAGCAACCACTAAAACACCTAGAACACCTGAACACCCTAGCACCACTAACACCAGCAATAAACCTAGCACCACTAAACCCAACCCTGCAACACTTGAAACCTAGAACACTAAACACCCTAGCAACACTAACCCTGCAACCACACGCAACCACTAACAGCACCCTGAAACCTAGCAACCACTGAACCCTAGCAACCACTGAACACTGAACCCCTAACACAGCAACCACTAGCAACCACTTTGAATACCATAGCAACCACATAAAACACCCTAGCAACCACCTAGCAACCACTTAGAACACCATAGCAACCACATAAAACACCCTAGCAACCACATAAAACACCCTAGCAACCACATAAAACACCCTAGCAACCACCTTGAACACCCTACCTGACCTACCAGCAACCATAACACAGACACATAAACCCTAGCACTAACCTAGCACAAACACCACACCTGAAACTAAAACTACCACAAACACATGACATGACAATAACACTAGAACCACCTGAACACCCTGCAACCACATAACCCCTAGCAACCACACTGCAACAAAACCTACACCAAACTAACACCTAGAACCACTAACCTAGCAACCACTAACACTACAACACCACACACTAACACCCTGCAACCACTAACCTAGAACCCTAACACCACAACCACACCAGCACCAACCTAGCACACTGAACACTAGCAACCACATAACACCCTAGCAACCACCTGCAACCACCGAACCTGAACCACATAAACCCCACACACTGAACCACAACCAATAAACACTAGCACACTGAACACTAGCAACCACACCTGAACAGACTGACAAAAAACACACACTAACACCAGCAACACCTAGCACCACTGACACCAGCACCTACAAACACCGCAACACAACACTAGCACTACCGCACACTGAACAGAACACACCGCAACATACCTAGCAACCCTAAACCACTAACGACCATAACCTGACACTAACCAGAACCTAACCCAACACACCTAACACATAACCTAGACACTAACACCTGCACCTCTGAACATAGCACCACTAAACCTACACCTCAACACCCTAAACCTAGAACCACTAACACCACAACACTAAACCCCTAGCAACCAAAACCACTCAACCACCTGAACACCTAGAACCACCAAAACACCCTAGCAACACCCTAGCAACCACCTGGACACCTAGAACCACTAACACTGCAACCACCTGACACCAAGAAACAACAACTAAACACCACCTAGCAACCACAACAAACACCTACAACAACAAACCACTAGAACACCCTAGACAACCACTAAAACACCCAGACACACACCTAGCAACCACCTAGAACACCTAGCAACCACTGAACACCATAGCAACCACATAAAACACCCTAGCAACCACCTGGAACACCCTAGCAACCACATAAAACACCCTAGCAACCACCTGGAACACCCTAGCAACCACCTAGCAACCACTTAGAACACCCTAGCAACCACCTGGAACACCCTAGCAACCACTTTGAACACCCTAGCAACCACCTGGAACACCCTAGCAACCACTTTGAACACCCTAGCAACCACCTAGAACACCCTAGCAACCACCTAGAACACCCTAGCAACCACCTAGAACACCCTAGCAACCACCTGGAACACCCTAGCAACCACTTTGAACACCCTAGCAACCACATAAAACACCCTAGCAACCACCTAGCAACCACTTAGAACACCATAGCAACCACATAAAACACCCTAGCAACCACCTAGCAACCACTTAGAACACCATAGCAACCACATAAAACACCCTAGCAACCACTTTGAACACCCTAGCAACCACCTAGCAACCACTTTGAACACCCTAGCAACCACCTGGAACACCCTAGCAACCACTTTGAACACCATAGCAACCACATAAAACACCCTAGCAACCACTTTGAACACCCTAGCAACCACCTGGAACACCCTAGCAACCACTTTGAACACCCTAGCAACCACATAAAACACCCTAACGACCACACAGCAAAACCCTGTGGCTGGTAGAGCGCTGATTGGTGATTGTTAGGGAGTGTTACTGGGGTGTTACAGGTGGTTGTTACGGAGTATTAGGAGGCTGTAAGGACGTTGATTAGTGGTGGTTATGGTGTGTTACAGAGCTGTTGCTAGGTTAGTTGCTAGGACATACTATGTGGTTTTTAGGGAGTTGATTGGTGGTAGTTAGTGAGTGTTACTGGGTTGTTACAGGTGGTTGTTACAGAGTACAAGGACGCTGTTAGGGCGTTATTTGGTGGTTATTAGGGAGTTTTACAGGTGGTTGCCAGGATGTACTATGTGGCTGTTAGGGAGTTGATTGTTACTTGTTAGGGAGTGTTACAGGGGTGTTACAGGTGGTTGCTCGGACGTACTAGGTGGTTAATTGGTTGTTGTTAGGGAGTGTTACGGGGGGTTACTGAAGGCTGTTAGGGAGTACTATGTGGCTATTAGGAAGTAGATTTGTACTTGATAGGGAGGATTACAGAGTGTTACAAGTGGTTGCTAGGGAGTACTAGGTGGCTGTTAGGGACTTGATTGGTGTTTGTTTGGCAGTTGATTGGTGGTTTTTAGGGAGTGTTACAGGAGTATTACAGATGGTTGCAAGGCCGTACTAGGTGGTTGATTGTTGGTTGTTAGGGAGTGTTACGGGGTGTTACTGAAGGCTGTTAGGGAGTTGATTGGTACTTGTAAGGGAGTGTTACAGGGGTGTTACAGGACGTACTAAGTGGTTGTTAGGGAGTGTTACAGGTGGTTGCCAGGACGTACTAAGTGGGTGTTAAGGAGGTTACAGGTGGTTGCTACAGAGTACAAGCACGCTGTTAGTGCGTTAATTGGTGGTTATTAGGGAGTCTTAGAGGTGGTTGCCAGGACGTACTAGGTGGTTGTTAGGGAGTTGATTGAAAGTTGTTAGGGAGTGTTACAGGGGTGTTACAGGTGGTTGCTACAGAGTACTAGCACGCTGTTAGGGCCTTAATTGCTAGGACGTACTAGGTGGTTGTTTGGGAGTGTTACGGGGTGTTACTGAAGGATGTTAGGGAGTACTATGTGGCTCTTAGGGCGTTGATTAGTGGTGGTTATGGTGTGTTACAGTGCTGTTACAGGTACTTGCTAGAACGTACTAGGTGGTAGTTAGGGAGTTAATTGGTGGTTGTTAGGGAGTGTTACTGGGGTGTTACAAGTGGTTGCTACGGAGTACTAGGACGCTGTTAGGGCGTGAATTGGTGGTTGTTAGGGAGTCTTACAGGTGGTTGCCAGGAAGTACTAGGTGGTTGTTAGGGAGTGTTACGGGGTGTCACAGGTGGTTGCTAGGACGTACTAAGTGATTGTTTGGGAGTTGATTGCTGGTTGTTTGGGAGTGTTACGGCGTGTTAGTGAAGGATGTTAGAGGAGTACTATTTGGCTGTTAGAGAATTGATTGGTACATGATAGGAAGTGCTACAGGGGTGTTACGAAGGATGTTAGAGCAGTACTATTTGGCTGTTAGGGAATTGATTGGTACATGTTAGGAAGTGTTACAGAGGTGTTACAGTTGGTTGTTACGGACGCATTAGGTGGTTGTTTGGGGGTTGATTGGTGGTTGTTAGAGAGTGTCACAGGGGTGATACAGTTGGTTGTTACGGAGTATAAGGAGCCTGTAAGGACGTTGATTAGTGGTGGTTCTGGTGGGTTACAGAGCTGTTACAGGTAATTGCTAGGACATACTAGGTGGTAGTTAGGGAATTGATTGGTGGTTGTTAGGGAGTGTTACGGGGTGTCACAGGTGGTTGCTAGGACGTACTAAGTGGTTGTTTGGAAGTATATTGGTGGTTGTTAAGGATGTTACAAGTGGTTGCTACGGACTACTAGGACGCTGTTAGGACGTTAATTGGTGGTTGTTAGGGAATCATACAGGTGGTTGCCAGGACGGACTAGGTGGTCATTTGGAAGTTGATTGGTGTTTGTTAGGGAGTGTTACATGGGTGTTACAGTTGGTTGCTACGGAGTATTAGGAGGCTATTAGGGCGTTGATTGGTGGTTGTTAGGGAGTGTTATGAAGGTGTTACAGGTGGTTCCTATGACGTAACAGGAGGTTGTTTGGGAGTAGATTGGAGGTTATTAGGGAAAGTTACAGCAACCACCTGTAATACCTCTGTAACCCTACCTAAGAACCACCAATCAACCCCCAAACAACCACCTAGTACGTCCTAGGAACCACCTGTAACACCCCTGTAACACTCCCTAACAACCTTCAATCAACGCCCTGACAGCGTGCTAGTACTCCGTAGCAACCACCTGTAACACCCCTGTAACACTCCCTAACAACCACCTAATACGTACTAGCAACCACCTGTAACACACCTGTAACACTCCCTAACAACAACCAATTAACCACCTAGTACGTCCGAGCAACGACCTGTAACACCCCTGTAAAACTCCCTAACAACCTTCAATCAACTCCCTAACAACCACCAATTATCGCCCTGACAGCGTGCTAATACTCCGTAGCAACCACCTGTAACACCCCTGTAACACTCCCTAACAAGTACCAATTAACTCCCTAATAGCCACATAGTACTCCCTAACAGCCTTCAGTAACACCCCGTAAGACTCCCTAACAACCACCTAATACGTACTAGCAACCACCTGTAACACCCCTGTAACACTCCCTAACAACAACCAATTAACCACCTAGTACGTCCGAGCAACGACCTGTAACACCCCTGTAACACTCCCTAACAACCTTCAATCAACTCCCTTACAACCACCAATTATCGCCCTGACAGCGTGCTAATACTCCGTAGCAACCACCTGTAACACCCCTGTAACCCTCCCTAACAAGTACCAATCAACTCCCTAACAGCCACATAGTACTCCCTAACAGCCTTCAGTAACACCCCGTAACACTCCCTAACAACCACCTAGTACGTCCTAGCAACCACCTGTAACACCCCTGTAACATACCCTAACAACCTTCAATCAACTCCCAATCAACCACCTAGTACGTCCTATCAACCATCTGTAACACCCCTGTAACAATCCCTTACAAGTACCAATCAACTCCCTAACAGCCTTCAGTAACACCCCGTAACACTCCCTAACAACCACCAATCAACCACCTAGAACGTCCTAGCAACCACCTGTAACACCCCTGTAACACTCCTTAACAAGCACCAATCAACTGCCAAACAACCACCAATCAAGTCCCTAACAGCCACCTAGTACTCCCTAGCAACCACCTGTAACACCCCTGTAACACTCCCTAACAACCACCAATCAACCACCTAGTACGTCCTAGCAACCACCTGTAACACCCCTGTAACACTCCCTAACAACCACCAATCAACCACCTAGTACGTCCTAGCAACCACCTGTAACACCCCTGTAACACTCCCTAACAACCTTCAATCAACTCCCTTACAACCACCAATTATCGCCCTGACAGCGTGCTAGTACTCCGTAGCAACCACCTGTAACACCCCTGTAACTCTCCCTAACAAGTACCAATCTACTCCCTAACAGCCACATAGTACTCCCTAACAGCCTTCAGTAACCCCCCGTAACACTCCCTAACAACAACCAATTAACCACCTACTACGTCCTAGTAACCACCTGTAACACCCCTGTAACACTGCCTAACAACCTTCAATCAACTCCCTAACAACCACCAATTAACGCCCTAACAGCGTCCTAGTACTCCCTAGCAACCACCTGTAACACCCCTGTAACACTCCCTAACAACCACCAATCAACTGCCAAACAACCACCAATCAAGTCCCTAACAGCCACCTAGTACTCCCTAGCAACCACCTGTAACACCCCTGTAATACTCTATAACAACCACCAATCAACCCTTTTAAAATCACCTAGTACGTCCTAGCAACCACCTGTAACACCCCTGTAACATTCCCTAACAACCTTCAATCAACTCCCAATCAACCACCTAGTACGTCCTATCAACCATCTGTAACACACCTGTAACAATCCCTAACAACCACCAATCAACCACCTAGTACGTCCTAGCAACCACCTGTAACACCCCTGTAACACTCCCTAACAACCACCAATCAACTGCCAAACAACCACCAATCAAGTCCCTAACAGCCACCTAGTACTCCCTAGCAACCACCTGTAACACCCCTGTAACACTCCCTAACAACCTTCAATCAACTCCCTTAAAACCACCAATTATCGCCCTGACAGCGTGCTAGTACTCCCTAGCAACCACCTGTAACACCCCTGTAACACTCCCGAACAAGTACCAACAACTCCCTAACAGCCACATATTTCTCCCTAACAGCCTTCAGTAACACCCCGTAACACTCCCTAACAACCACCAATCAACCACCTAGTACGTCCTAGCAACCACCTGTAACACCCCTGTAACACTCCCTAACAAGCACCAATCAACTGCCAAACAACCACCAATCAAGTCCCTAACAGCCACCTAGTACTCCCTAGCAACCACCTGTAACACCCCTGTAACACTCCCTAACAACCACCAATCAACCACCTAGTACGTCCTAGCAACCACCTGTAACACCCCTGTAACACTCCCTAACAACCTTCAATCAACTCCCAATCAACCACCTAGTACGTCCTAGCAACCACCTGGAACACCCCCTAACAACAACCAATTAACCACCTAGTACGTCCGAGCAACCACCTGTAACACCCCTGTAACACTCCCTAACAACTTTCGATCAACTCCCAAACAACCACCTAGTACGTCCTGGCAACCACCTCTAAGACTCCCTAATAACCACCAATTAACGCCGTAACAGCATGCTAGTACTCTGTAGCAACCACCTGTAACACCCCAGTAACACTCCTTAACAACCACCAATCAACCACCTAGTACGTCCTGGCAACCACCTGTAACACTCCCTAACAACCACTTAGTACGTCCTGGCAACTAACTGTAACACCTCTGTAACACACCCTAACAACCACAATCAACGTCCTAACAGCGTCCTAATACTCTGTAACAACCACCTGTAACACCCCTGTAACACTCCCTAACAAACACCAATCAACACCCAAACAACCACCAATCAAGTCCCTAACAGCCACCTAGTACTCCCTAGCAACCACCTGTAACACTGTGGTTATTTTGGGAGTTGATTGGTGGTTGTTAGGGAGTCTTACGGGTGTTACAGGTGGTTGCTACACATACTAGGTGGTTGTTTGGGTTTTACTTGTACTAGGACGTTGTTAGGGCGTTAATTGCTGGTTGTTACCGAGTCTTAAAGGTGGTTGACAGGACGTACTAGGTGGTTGTTTGGGAGTTGATTCGTGGTTGTTAGGAATTGTTTCGGACGTGTTACAGGTGGTTCCTAGGACGTACTAGGTGGATGTTTGCGAGTTGATTCGTGGTTGTTAGGAAGTGTTACTGGGCGTTACAGGTGGTTGCTACGGAGTACTAGGAGGCTGTGAGGGTGTTTTTTGCTGATTGTTTTGGAGTGTTACAGGGGTGTTACAGGTGGTTGCTAGGACGTACTAGGTGGTTGTTTTGGAGCTCATTGGTACTTGTTAGGGAGTGTTACAGGTGTGTTACAGGTGGTTGCTAGGACGTACTAGATGATTGTTTGGGGGTTGATTGGTGGTTGTTAGAGAGTGTTTCAGGGGTGTTACAGGTGGTTGTTAACGAGTATTAGGAGGCTGTAAGGACGTTGATTAGTGGTGGTTATGGTGTGTTACAGGAGTGTTACAGGTGATTGCTTGGACGTACTAGTTGGTTGTTTGCGAGCTCATTCGTACTTGTTAGGGAGTGTTACAGGTGGTTGCTAGGATGTACTAGGTGGTTGTTTGGCGGTTGATTGGTGGTTGTTAGGGAGTGTTACAGGAGTGTCACAGGTGGTTGTTACAGAGTATTAGTAGGTTGTTAGGGCGTTGTTTAGTGGTGGTTATGGTGTGATACAGGTAATTGCCAGGACGTACTAGGTGCTTGTTTGGGAGTTGATTCGTGGTTGTTAGGAAGTGTTACTAGGGTGTTACAGGTGATTGCCAGGACGTACTAGGTGGCTGTTTTGGAGCTCATTGGTACTTGTTAGGGAGTGTTACAGGGGTGTTACAGGTGGTTGCTAGGACGTACTAGGTGGTTGTTTGGGAGTTGATTGGTGGTTGTTAGGGAGTGTTACAGGGGTGTTACAGGTGGTTGCTAGGACGTACTAGGTGGATATTTGCGAGTTGATTCGTGGTTGTTAGGAATTGTTCGGAAGTGTTACAGGTGGTTCCGAGGACGTACTAGGTGGATATTTGCGAGTTGATTCGTGGTTGTTAGGAAGTGTTACTGGGTGTTACAGGTGCTTGCTACGGAGTACTAGGTGGTTGTTTTGGAGTTGATTGGTAGTTGTTAGTGAGTGTTACGGAGGTGTTACAGGTGGTTGCTAGGACGTACTAGGTGGTTGTTTGGGAGTTGATTGGTGGTTGTTAGGGGGTGTTACAGGTGGTTGCTAGGACGTACTAGGTGGTTGTTTGGGAGTTGATTGGTGGTTGTTAGAGTGTTACGGAGGTGTTACAGGTGGTTGTTAACGAGTATTAGGAGGCTGTAAGGACGTTGATTAGTGGTGGTTATGGTGTGTTACAGGAGTGTTACAGGTGATTGCTTGGACGTACTAGTTGGTTGTTTGCGAGCTCATTGGTACTTGTTAGGGAGTGTTACAGGTGGTTGCTAGGATGTACTAGGTGGTTGTTTGGCGGTTGATTGGTGGTTGTTAGGGAGTGTTACAGGAGTGTCACAGGTGGTTGTTACAGAGTATTAGTAGGTTGTTAGGGCGTTGATTAGTGGTGGTTATGGTGTGTTACAGGTAAATTCCATGACGTACTAGGTGCTTGTTTGGGAGTTGATTCGTGGTTGTTAGGAATTGTTTCGGAAGTGTTACAGGTGGTTCCGAGGACGTACTAGGTGGATATTTGCGATTTGATTCGTGGTTGTTAGGAAGTGTTTACTGGGCGTTACAGGTGGTTGCTACGGAGTACTAGGAGGCTGTGAGGGTGTTTTTTGGTGATTGTTTGGGAGTGTTCCAATGGGTGTTACAGGTGGTTGCTAGGACGTACTAGGTGGTTGTTTGGGAGCTCATTGGTACTTGTTAGGGAGTGTTACAGGGGTGTTACAGGTGCTTGCTAGGACGTACTTGATGGTTGTTTGGGGTTGATTGGTAGTTGTTAGAGAGTGTTACAGGGGTGTTACAGGTGGTTGTTAACGAGTATTAGGAGGCTGTAAGGACGTTGATTAGTGGTGGTTATGGTGTGTTACAGGAGTGTTACAGGTGATTGCTTGGACGTACTAGTTGGTTGTTTGCGAGCTCATTGGTACTTGTTAGGGAGTGTTACAGGTGGTTGCTAGGATGTACTAGGTGGTTGTTTGGCGGTTGATTGGTGGTTGTTAGGGAGTGTTACAGGAGTGTCACAGGTGGTTGTTACAGAGTATTAGTAGGTTGTTAGGGCGTTGATTAGTGGTGGTTATGGTGTGTTACAGGTAAATTCCATGACGTACTAGGTGCTTGTTTGGGAGTTGATTCGTGGTTGTTAGGAATTGTTTCGGAAGTGTTACAGGTGGTTCCGAGGACGTACTAGGTGGATATTTGCGATTTGATTCGTGGTTGTTAGGAAGTGTTTACTGGGCGTTACAGGTGGTTGCTACGGAGTACTAGGAGGCTGTGAGGGTGTTTTTTGGTGATTGTTTGGGAGTGTTCCAATGGGTGTTACAGGTGGTTGCTAGGACGTACTAGGTGGTTGTTTGGGAGCTCATTGGTACTTGTTAGGGAGTGTTACAGGGGTGTTACAGGTGCTTGCTAGGACGTACTTGATGGTTGTTTGGGGTTGATTGGTAGTTGTTAGAGAGTGTTACAGGGGTGTTACAGGTGGTTGTTAACGAGTATTAGGAGGCTGTAAGGACGTCGATTAGTGGTGGTTATGGTGTGTTACAGAGCTGTTACAGGCAACTGCTAGGACGTACTAGGTGAATGTTTGCGTGTTGATTGGTGGTTTTCAGAGAGTCTTACAGTGATGTCAGAGGTCATTGTTAAAGAGTATTAGGAGGTTGTTAGGACGTTGATTAGTGGTGGTATGGTGTGTTTCAGAGCTGTTACAGGTAGTTGCTAGGTGGTTGTTAGGGAGTTGATTGCTGGTAGTTAGGGAGTGTTACTGGGGTGTTACAAGTGTTTGCTACGGAGTTCTAGGACACTGTTAGGGCCTTAATTGGTGCTGGTTAGGGAGACTTACCGGTGGTTGCCAGGACGTACATGGTAGTTGTTTGGGAGTTGATTGGTGGTTGTTAGGGAGTCTTACAGGGGTGTTACAGGTGATTGTTAAAGAGTATTAGGAGGTTGTTAGGGCGTTGATTAGTGGTGGTTATGGTGTGTTACACAGCTGTTACAGGTGGTTGCTAGGACGTACTAGGTGGTAGTTAGGGATTTGATTGGTGGTTGTTAGGGAGTCTTACAGGGGTGTTACAGGTGTGTTAAAGAGTATTAGGAGGTTTAGGTGGTTGATTATGGTGTTTAGGGTGTTATACAGCTGTTACAGGTGGTTGCTAGGACGTACTAGGTGGTAGTTAGGGATTTGATTGGTGGTTGTTAGGGAGTCTTACAGGGGTGTTACAGGTGATTGTCAAAGAGTATTAGGAGGTTGTTAGGGCGTTGATTACTGGCTGTTATGGTGTGTTACAGAGGTGTTATAGGTATTTGCTAGAACGTACTAGGTGGTAGTTAGGGAGTTGATTGGTGGTTGCTATGGAGCTTGTCAGGTGGTTGCCAGGACGTATTAGGTGGTGGTTTGGGAGTTGTATAGTGGTTGTTTGGGAGTGTTATTAGGGTGTTACAGGCCGTTGCGACAACGTACTATCTGGTTTTTTTTTATGGTTAAATGGTGGTTGTTAGGGAGTGTTATGGAAGTGTTACAGGTGGTTCGTAAGACGTAACAGGAAGTTGTTTGGCAGTAGATAGGTGGTCTTTAGGGAAAGTTACAACAACCAATTGTAACACCGCTTTAAGACTCCCAAACCAAGTACTTAATAGCCACTACTCCTCCCAAGCAACCACCTGTAACACCCCTGTAATACTCTCTAACAACCACCAATTTACCACCTAGTACGTCGTAGTAAGTTCCTGTAACAGCTCTGTAACACACCATAACCACCACTAATCAACGCCTTAACAGCCTCCTACTACTTTGTCGCAACCACCTGTAACACCCATGTAACCCTCCCTAACAACCTCCAATCAACTCCAATAACACTATACGTCTAACAACTTAACACCTGTACCCAAACAACACCAACACTCCCAAAAACCAACTAGTACGTCCTACAACAACGTAACACCCTTAAATCCAACAACCACAATCAACTAACACCCAGTAGTCCAGCAAACCTGTAACACCCTGTAAACCATCAACCACAATCAACCCTAACTCGTAAACCTGTAACACCTAAAGCTCGAACACACAACACCACTATCAGCCCTAAAACCTCCAATACTCTTAACATCACACAACATAACCCAATAATCAGACACACCTCGTAATACTCTGTAGATACCACCTGTAACAGCTCTGTAACACACTATAATCACCACTAATCAACGCCCTAAAAACCTCCTAATACTCTTTAACAATCACCTGTACAACCACTGTAACATCCTAAAAGCACCAATCAACCCAACACGCCAATCAAGCTAACAGCCACTAGTACTCCTAGCAACCACCGTAACCACCTGTAAACTCCTAACAACCACAAATCAACTCCCAAACATTCACCTAGTATGGCCTAGCAAGCACTTGTAACACCCCTGTAAAACTCCCTAACAACCACCAATCAACTCCCTAACTACCACCAACTACGTTCAAGCAACCACCTGTAAAACCCCTGTAATTCTCACTAACAACCACCAATCAACTCCCAAACAACCACCTATTACGTCCTAGCAACCACCTGTAAGACTCCCTAACAACCACCAATTAACGCCCTAACAACCTTCAATCAAAGCCCTGACAGCGTGATAGTACTCCGTAGCAACCACCTGTAACACCCCTGTAACACTCCCTAATAAGTACCAATCAACTCCCTAACAGCCACCTAGTACTCCCTAGCAACCTCCTGTAACACCCCTGTAACACTCCCTAACAACTCCCAATCAACCACCTAGTACGTCCTATCAACCATCTGTAACACACCTGTAACAATCCCTAAAAGGTACCAATCAACTCCCTAACAGCCTTCAGTAACACCCTGTAACACTCCCTAACAACCACCAATCAACCACCTAGTACGTCCTAGCAACCACCTGTAACACCCCTGTAAACCCTAACAACCTTCAATCAACTCTAACAACCCTTACGCCCTGACAGCGTACTAATACTCCGTAGCAACCACCTGTAACACCCCTGTAACACCCCGTAACACTCCCTAACAACCTTCAATCAACCACCTAGTACGTCCTAGCAACCACCTGTAACACCGCTGTAACACTCCCTAACAACCTTCAATCAACCACCTAGTACGTCCTATCAACCACCTTTAACACCCCTGTAACACTCCCTAACAACCTTCAATCAACTCCCTTACAACCACCAATTACCCCTGACACCTAGTACTCGTAGCAACCACCTGTAACACCCCTGTAACTCTCACTAACAACCAATCACTCCCTAACAGCCACTAGTACTCCCTAACACCGTAACACCCTGTAACACTCCTAACAACACCAATTAACCACCTATACGTCCTAGAACCACCTGTAACACCCTGTAACACTCCTAACAACCTTCAATCAACTCCCTAACAACCACCAATTAACGCCCTGACAGCGTGCTAGTACTCCCTAGCAACCACCTGTAACACCCCTGTAACACTCCCTAACAACCACCAATCAACCACCTAGTACGTCCTAGCAACCACCTGTAACACCCCTGTAACACTCCCTAACAACCTTCAATCAACTCCCAATCAACCACCTAGTACGTCGTATCAATCACCTGTAACACCCCTGTAACACTCCCTAACAAGCACCAATCAACCACCTAGTACGTCCTAGCAACCACCTGTAACACCCCTGTAACACTCCCTAACAAGCACCAATCAACTGCCAAACAACCACCAATCAAGTCCCTAACAGCCACCTAGTACTCCCTAGCAACCACCTGTAACACCCCTGTAACACTCCCTAACAACCACCAATCAACCACCTAGTACGTCCTAGCAACCACCTGTAACACTCCCTAACAACCTTCAATCAACTCCCAATCAACCACCTAGTACGTCCTATCAACCACCTGTAACACCCCTGTAACACTCCCTAACAACCACAATAACACCTAGTACGTCCAGCACACCTGTAACACCTGTAACACTCCCTAACAACTTCAATCAACTCCCTCAACCACATAGCTACAGCGTGCTATACTCGTAGCAACCACCTGTAACACCCTGGAACCCTCCCTAACAATACCAATCAATCCCTAACAGCCACCTAGTACTCCCTAGCAACCACCTGTAACACCCCTGTAACACTCCGTAACAACCACCAATCAACCACCTAGTACGTCCTAGCAACCACCTATAACACCCCTGTAACACTCCCTAACAACCACCAATCAACTGCCAAACAACCACCAATCAAGTCCCTAACAGCCACCTAGTACTCCCTAGCAACCACCTGTAACACCCCTGTAACACTCCCTAACAACCACCAATCAACCACCTAGTACGTCCTAGCAACCACCTGTAACACCCCTGTAACACTCCCTAACAACCTTCAATCAACTCCCAATCAACCACCTAGTACGTCCTGGCAACCACCTGTAACACTCCCTAACAACAACCAATTAACCACCTAGTACGTCCGAGCAACCACCTGTAACACCCCTGTAACACTCCCTAACAACTTTCGATCAACTCCCAAACAACCACCTAGTACGTCCTGGCAACCACCTCTAAGACTCCCTAATAACCACCAATTAACGCCGTAACAGCATGCTAGTACTCTGTAGCAACCACCTGTAACACCCCAGTAACACTCCTTAACAACCACCAATCAACCACCTAGTACATCCTGGCAACCACCTGTAACACTCCCTAACAACCACTTAGTACGTCCTGGCAACTAACTGTAACACCTCTGTAACACACCCTAACAACCACCAATCAACTCCCAAACAAGCACCAATCAAGTCCCTAACAGCCACCTAGTACTCCCTAGCAACCACCTGTAACACTGTGGTTATTTTGGGAGTTGATTGGTGGTTGTTAGGGAGTCTTACGGGGTGTTACAGGTGGTTGCCAGGACGTACTAGGTGGTTGTTTGGGTTTTACTGGTACTAGGACGTTGTTAGGGCGTTAATTGCTGGTTGTTACCGAGTCTTACAGGTGGTTGACAGGACGTACTAGGTGGTTGTTTGGGAGTTGATTCGTGCTTGTTAGGAATTGTTTCGGACGTGTTACAGGTGGTTCCTAGGACGTACTAGGTGGATGTTTGCGAGTTGATTCGTGGTTGTTAGGAAGTGTTACTGGGCGTTACAGGTGGTTGCTATGGAGTACTAGGAGGCTGTGAGGGTGTTTTTTGCTGATTGTTTGGGAGTGTTACAGGGGTGTTACAGGTGGTTGCTAGGACGTACTAGGTGGTCTTTAGGGAGTTGATTTGTGGTTGTTAGTGAGTGTTACGGAGGTGTTACAGGTGGTTGCTAGGACGTACTAGGTGGTTGTTTGGGAGTTGATTGGTGGTTGTTAGGGGGTGTTACAGAGGTGTTACAGGTGGTTGTTAACGAGTATTAGGAGGCTGTAAGGACGTTGATTAGTTGTGGTTATGGTGTGTTACAGGGGTGTTACAGGTGGTTGCTTGGTGGTTGTTTGGGGGATGATTGGTGGTTGTTACCGAGTATTA
This sequence comes from Anguilla rostrata, assembly GCF_018555375.3. NCBI lineage: Eukaryota > Metazoa > Chordata > Actinopteri > Anguilliformes > Anguillidae > Anguilla > Anguilla rostrata. Next base: position 1,081 of record NW_026985605.1, on the reverse strand, counting down.
GTGGTGGTTATGGTGTGTTACAGGGGTGTTACAGGTGATTGCTAGGAAGTACTAGTTGGTTGTTTGCGAGCTCATTGGTACTTGTTAGGGAGTGTTACAGGGGTGTTACAGGTGGTTGCTAGGATGTACTAGGTGGTTGTTTGGCGGTTGATTGGTGGTTGTTAGGGAGTGTTACAGGAGTGTCACAGGTGGTTGTTACAGAGTATTAGTAGGTTGTTAGGGCGTTGATTAGTGGTGGTTATGGTGTGTTACAGGAGTGTTACAGGTTATTGCTTGGACGTACTAGTTGGTTGTTTGCGAGCTCATTCGTACTTGTTAGGGAGTGTTACAGGTGGTTGCTAGGATGTACTAGGTGGTTGTTTTGGAGCTCATTGGTACTTGTTAGGGAGTGTTTCGGACGTGTTACAGGTGGTTCCTAGGACGTACTAGGTGGATGTTTGCGAGTTGATTCGTGGTTGTTAGGAAGTGTTACTGGGCGTTACAGGTGGTTGCTATGGAGTACTAGGAGGCTGTGAGGGTGTTTTTTGCTGATTGTTTGGGAGTGTTACAGGGGTGTTACAGGTGGTTGCTAGGACGTACTAGGTGGTTGTTTTGGAGCTCATTGGTACTTGTTAGGGAGTGTTACAGGGGTGTTACAGGTGGTTGCTAGGACGTACTAGATGGTTGTTTGGGGGTTGATTGGTGGTTGTTAGAGAGTGTTACAGGCGTGTTACAGGTGGTTGTTAACGAGTATTAGGAGGCTGTAAGGACGTTGATTAGTGGTGGTTATGGTGTGTTACAGGGGTGTTACAGGTGGTTGCTTGGTGGTTGTTTGGGGGATGATTGGTGGTTGTTACCGAGTATTAGTGGTGGTTATGGTGTGTTACAGGGGTGTTACAGGTGATTGCTAGGAAGTACTAGTTGGTTGTTTGCGAGCTCATTGGTACTTGTTAGGGAGTGTTACAGGGGTGTTACAGGTGGTTGCTAGGATGTACTAGGTGGTTGTTTGGCGGTTGATTGGTGGTTGTTAGGGAGTGTTACAGGAGTGTCACAGGTGGTTGTTACAGAGTATTAGTAGGTTGTTAGGGCGTTGATTAGTGGT
>NW_026985604.1:10028-27126 GCF_018555375.3 Anguilla rostrata | reverse complement strand
TTCCTGCTGCTTCATCCTGAAATGTGGATCTGTTTTGTATCTCCTCGTTATGGATTCCTGCTGCTTCATCCTGAAATGTGGATCCGTTTTGTATCTCCTCGTTATGGATTCCTTCTGTTTCAACCTGAAATGTGGATCTGTTTGGTATCTCCTTGTTATGGATTCCTTCTGTTTCAACCTGAAATGTGGATCTGTTTGGTATCTCCTTGTTATGGATTCCTTCTGTTTCAACCTGAAATGTGGATCTGTTTGGTATCTCCTTGTTATGGATTCCTTCTTCTTCTCCCTGAAATCTACTTCTTTTCTGTATCGCTCTCTTTGAGATGTTTGTTTTTTACCAATGGCAGATATCTTTACACACAGCTGTGTGTCTTTTCTTTGTCTCTTCATGTGTTTTTTTCTTAGCCGTTTACTGAGTTTTTTAGATGTAACCTGTGTAGCCTCTGACACCACATGTGTGGACAGTGTATTGACTGACTGCAGAGAATGTTGGCTGGTTGTGAGTCCAGTGTCTGTTTCATGTTTGGCAGTTTGTGTCACCTTCACCTCCACAGGCCTTTTCTCTTGCAGGTTGTCAGATCGCACTTGTAGGGAAGGCAAACTGTGTGACAGAGCCTTTGCATGAGCAAATGTCACTGGCATGAAGTCAAACTGTTTTCTGTTAATAGACCCACAATGTAGCAAGGCATTCAACCGGTCAATCTTTTCAATTAGGTCATCCAAATGTGTGAAGGTCATCATTACAGCTTTTCCTCCAGGCACAGGTAGCCCATTAGCATCTCTGTTATGAGAGTCAAACAATCCATATCTCCCAGACTGGTCTCTGAACACAGCAATGGTATATGGTGACACTGTAAGCAGTGCATGTGTAACACCTGCAGACAAACACTGAAGTCTTGTGCGAAGATTTTGAAACCACTCCTCTGTGCCAGGATCTCCCTTGTCTCTCATGAATCCCATTTCCACTGGAGATCTTTGCACCCTGTACTCATGGTGCTCAGTTTCGACAGTGAGTGGTGTTTCCTCCAAGGTCAAATAGTAGTTGCGGAACCTCTTTTCACTTTTTAGCTGTTTTATAGTTCTCTTATATAGACTGTCTCCCTTGTCCAGTATTTTGTCAAGATTAGCCTCCTTCAAGTCATGACCCTCATTCTGGTGTGCTAGAAATGTCAGAGCCATGCATGTACACTGACGATTCCTTGACTCAGGCTCATAGCCACTATGATCCTGACTGTGGGACGCCAGCACAGATATCACAGAAGGTGGTGGGGCGCATGATTCTTGTACACTATAATTTTCAGAAAGGTCTATGACCTGCACATTGCTGTTGACCTCTTGAACCTCAGGTTGTGCATAATACTGAGCTGTGCATGGGGATGACACCACAGGTAGACAACACACCTCCTGTTTACACTCCCTGTCACATACCTCCATGACTGCAACGCTACTTTGTAATTCTGGACTCTGAAACCGAGGGTCTGAAAGGTCCAACTTAGCCCAGCGTTGCTTTGCAGCCTCAGATCTCTTCCCCCGGCGTGGCATGATGTTATCACTAAATGATGTGATAGATAATGGACAAATAAGATGAGTTTTTAAATGTTAACACTAACCAGGAAGTTATGTAATCATCTTATTTGCCTTTAAATACTGTATCTAGTAATGAGCAGAGCAGTACAGACCTGATGAACACAGCAGGAAAAACCAATAAACACTTTTGGATAAGTTTAATATTGTTTTAGGAGCAAATTAATGTTAGAATATGTCTTAAATGTTGTCAGACCCTTGTGTGACGAAATAAAGCCACTGCTGGTGACATTTGTAGGGCTCTATGAAATCCGTTTTATTTTTTTCTGAATTCCGTTTTATGTTTTCCCAAATTCCGTGTTTACCGTGTTTGTAATTTTTCTGGATTCTGTGTTTTATGGTTTAATCCCATTTCATCATCAAAAATTGTTTTATGAATCCATTTGATCAGACACAATGTAATAACAATTTATTATCCTTAATCAAATGAAAATATGACAATATATATAACAATGAACACAACAATGCACAAAATAGCTTAATCCAAAACAAAACATTGCTAATTTTAGTCAAGTAAAGTGCTGCACAAAAGAGCTTCACAATGAAAACATCTGAAAAAAAAATCTGTTGTAGCAATGAACAAAATTTAAAGAACTGTTTAATGAACAGAGCTATCTGTGTCTGTTTTCCATCTCTCAGAGACATCTCCATTGAAATACATGATCGTCAGCCTCTTTGTTTTCAGCTCAGTGAGTGTTGTAGCTACCTTAATAGGTTACATGGTTAATTTATTGTAATTCACTGAAAGTTATTAAAAGTATATCTATATTATTTAGAGTTAAGAGTTAAACAGAAATACATTTTATTTGTATTACGTTTGATTGATATTGATTAGAGATGCATTTCTCCGTTGTATTAGCAAACGAATGGTTGAAAAACTGCAAGTACCAGAATTCCTTGCGGTTGGAAAGTAGGAAGAAAGTGACCGTTTTCTTGTTTTGATTTCATATGCGACTGAGACGTAAATGCCAAGTGAATAGCCTAGCGCTAGTTTATTGTAAGTATAAAATGTACGTCAAATGTTTTCATTATAAAGAAAGCTTTCTTTTTCATATCCGACGTACTGCTATTATTTCGAAGGTAGTTATACTACAATGAGTGCCTCACGCTTGTTTAATGAACAGAGCTGTGTCTGTTTTCCATCTCTCAGAGACATCTCCATTGAAATACATGATCGTCAGCCTCTTTGTTTTCAGCTCAGTGAGTGTTGTAGCTACCTTAATAGGTTACATGGTTAATTTATTGTAATTCACTGAAAGTTATTAAAGTATATCTATATTATTTAGGTTAGAGTTAAACGAAATACATTTATTTGTATACGTTTACTGATATTGATTAGAGATGCATCCGGAAGCAAACGAATGGTTGAAAACTGCAAGCCCAGATTCTTGTTGAAAGTAGGAAGAAAGTGACCGTTTTCTTGTTTTGATTTCATATGCATGAGACGTAAATGCCAATACCAGCGCTAGTTTATTGTAAGTATAAAATGTACGCAAATGTTTTCCATTATAAAGAAGCTTTTTTCATATACCGACGTACTGCTATTATTTCGAAGGTAGTTATACTACAGAGTGCCTACCTTCTGAGGAATTATTTTCTAGGTTGTTGATGTGTGAACAGCCCGCACGTAAAACCACCCACACACAAACTCCCCAAAACGGGAAATGCCTTCCTCATTATTTAAGCAATATCATGAGGAGTGCTGTTACACTGTTCACAATAATTTATAACGGCGTTTGATTAATTCAATCAGAAACATGTTAAATTCCATGAGATTTAACGTTTTACCGTTAATTCCATTTTTATGACTGCATCGCGGAAATCTTAGGGCCCTACATTTGAGACAATTAGATGTAAAATCTGGGGCTGCTCCATAGACAATGAATGAGGCTCTGACTTTGTGAGGCCATACAATGTCTGTGTGAGCTCTAATACCCAAAATACATTTATAATCTAGCATTGCTAGAAGGTCTGAACCAGAATTGAATCCTCATTTGGGTGCAAGAGCTGACAAACATTTTATAGCCTCATAAAGTCAGAGCCCCATTCATTGTCTATAGAGCAGCTCCAGATTTTACATCCCAATGACATCACCGATTGGAGGGTTGTCCAATTTCTAGTTTTAGGAGAGAGTGGTGGGTGTTCACATACTGACTGAACTGTCCTGGGGCACAGTAACATATATGTGAATTCTTAAAATGGGTGACATTCACCTTTAAAATAATTCAACGAATCTACTATAGTGAATCTCTTAATTATATAGATAATTTCCCAGTTAAAACAGCTCAAATGCTGACATCAACGATTGGAGGGTTTCTCCAATTTCTAGCTTTAGGAGAGAGGTGTGCATGTTCACACATACTGACTGAACTGTCCTGGGGCACAGTAAGAGTGGAGTATAAGTGGAATAACCCTCCAGGCTGCCCTGTTACAGAAAAATATTGGTAGCCACTTGTGGGTACCACCCCATCGTACATTATTTTACAATAACGGGACAGCCCGTTGTGGTTTATTCCTCACAGATAATAATTTTCCCAGTTGAAACAGCTCAAACGACTTCTGTATAATACTAATTACATACCTGTAACTACGCCTTCCCAAAAACTGCAGAGGGCAGAACTGGAACACTTTTTCTGCACCAACTGTAGTCCTTCTCCAGTAACTCCTGAACTGCCCTGGGGCACAGGAAGAACATATGTGAATTCTTAAAATGGGTGACATCCCTTAAAAAATTAACGAATCTAATACAATGAATCTTTAATTATATTTATACAAGGGCTTGGCTGAATACTAATTCTGATTGTCCAAGGGGGGATTCATTTCAGTAAAAGGGACCCTTGGCCTTTTAACAGTTCTAAAATCAATGTGCTACAAAATACAGCATTCTAAAGCAGTTAAAAACCAACTTTGCTCTTTAGAATTTGAATTGTTGTTACATCCCCTGTTTTTCAATGTCCTTTTCACAATTCATGACAACATTGAATCACATTTCTAGTTACTGTTGCTAGTTTATTTAGGTCCCAATCATCCTGCAAAATACGGAATCGTCCCTTAACCTCCTGGCCAGTAAAATAGGCGTTCCATATTTAACTCAGGGCCCAGGGGGCCCATTTTCACCGTATCTTTGTGAACGATTGCATTCATAGTAACCTGTTTTGAATATAATTCTGTAGTTAGCTGACTATCTAGCCGGGATAATAACAACCATGACTTGAAACAATTCTGACCTAAAACCCAAAATTTTTTAATATTAGCCAGATGACGAGTGACGCCAAACCATCATAAAGCTAGCTGGCATTCAAACCCGGTTTCAGAAAGACGCTGGTCTACATTTTCACGACCCACACCAATTTAAATGCAAGAAAAAGTGCTAGGGTGATGAATTTGATAGAGTTATTGTTTCAACAGTTTTCTAAATAATGTATGCTAATTACAAAAATGACCAACATTGCTGCTAATTGTATGGTATAAAACGAAAATGAACTATTTTTTTTGACAGAATCCGTTTTCATAGAATTAACAAACAGGGTTTTCCTTAAACAATAGTGTAAATAGAACTACCACAGTTGTTGGTATCACCACCCCCCGGTCGTAATTTTTTTCCAATAACGGGACAGCCCGTCGGGTTTATTCTTTACACATAATAATTTCCCAAGTTGAAACAGCTCAAATGCTAAATTTGATAATCAATTACATCCCTTGTACCACGCCTCCGAACTGTAGGGGCAGAACTGGAACCCTTTCTGCACCAACTGAGTCCTTTTTCCAATGGTAGGCCTGCTGAATGCCCCAGCCGACTCTAGAAAAAAGAAAAAACTGGCGAAATCCCTGCAACAACTGTTGTCCTCTAATACAATGACAACCTAAGTCCCCTTCTGATCTATCTACTATAGGTCTATAGGCTATACTTGATATCTTACCACAATTAAATGCAAGTAATCGTTACACAAATTACAAACCTGCTGTGATGAGGAAGGTGGGTGCTCAATACACCGGGAGGTCTTCTATCACCCTGAATTAGAGAGGACATTTAACATAAAATTAACATAAGTAGGCGATTGTGATTAAAATACCAGTTTAGCCTTACATTAACGTATTGTGAACAGCAATTGTACATATTTGGAATATTAATGTGATATATTGACTGTTTTGTGGCCTTTGTTCCACTTTCCCAAAATTCCATTCAATGATAAAGTCGTGATTGAAGTTTAGGTAGCAAACAACAAGGCTGAATCCTTTGACGTAATTTACATAGCAACTAGGCTATACTTTTGGGATCGTTAGTTTCCCCTCACTGTGGCCCAATATATATACAGCAAAACCTTAAAAGATTTAATTCAATCTTCTCTGGGACATTTGCCGCTTATTGAGGGTGTGACATAAAAATGTCGGGTCCTGACTTAACCGAATGTTTTTACTTTACGCTCGATAGAGCAAGTAGCCTACCATTCAAAGTAGCCTACATTCTTATGGTTAGTGCTGTCCGATTGTGCTAGCTACTTCACATTTCCACCTTGTATGGCGATCAATAAAGGCTAACAGCACAGACCATTAATTTTGTCACTTTCTTAACAATGAATGAACAAAAAAGGCACAAACCACCTTTTCTGTGAGAAATGCACGCACATACACAGCTGGCTACATTCTAAAGTTCCATTTTGCCCTCCCTACCTACATACACGTTTTCAGATCAACTTACTTTATATTCCAGCCTGAAATGCGATCATATTAGTAAATGGCTACAAAAACATGCAACGTGCAAGCAGTTGGATATCTCCTTGGATATTAAATGATTAACAGAAAAAAAAAATAATGAATCCGTCATTGCCCCGTAGAAACCTTCAGTTAAATGAATTACATAATAAAATTAACCATAATATAATTAACACGGGCTTACATTTTCTGAACTCCCGGGGATATAAATGGTGTAAGTAGATTCTAGCGTTGGGCCCGCGGTACGCCCTATCAACACAACGGACAGCACGCTGGGGTATGCACTTACAGCGCCACCGCTACAGCATTTTTTATTAAAACGAAAGTCTTAGCAAACCTTCTGCCAAATCTCTAATCACTAGGCTACGAATAAATTAATTGTTCAGTCCAGTTGTTTGCGGCCTTAGCTAACCTAGCTAGCTAATAGGCAGGGCTAACGTAGGCTACCTAGTTAGCTAGCGTAGCCAACGCAGCACCGGAGTCACCCAAATAACGTTTCCATCTTTTTTCTGTCTTACCTCACAACATTAAATGTATATATGAAAACGAAAGTCTTACCAAATCTTCTGCCAAAGGACAATACGAAATAAGAGCAAAATAGATGAATATATAAAGATTTGTATGTAGGCTTTTATTAGACAAACTTCTTCGTGGAATACCAAGTGAATTGGTGACCTGATATTCAACTCTCAGAGCTTTTGTACATTGCGGCACTTCGATGAGAGATCAAGGTGATTCCGTTTTTTTTGACTGGCGCGGGGTTTATTTTTAACTGGGCACTACTTTGTTTGGGCTGTAGCCATATTCCACTTCTGTGGGATGGACACACAGAAAAAAATGTAAGAAATTATTTTATGTAAAGAATAATAAAATTAATTTTCCGTCTTCGGGGCATTAACAGGTGTTACAGGAGGATTCCGACGAGAGAGAGAGAGAGAGAGAGAGAGAGAGAGAGAGAGAGAGAGAGAGAGAGAGAGAGAGAGAGAGAGAGAGAGAGAGAGAGAGAGAGAGAGAGAGAGAGAGAGAGAGAGAGAGAGAGAGAGAGAGAGAGAGAGAGAGAGAGAGAGAGAGAGAGAGAGAGAGAGAGAGAGGGAGAGAGAGAGAGAGAGACAGAGAGAGAGAGAGAGAGAGAGAGAGAGAGAGAGAGAGAGAGAGAGAGAGAGAGAGAGAGAGAGAGAGAGAGAGAGAGAGAGAGAGAGAGAGAGAGAGAGAGAGAGAGAGAGAGAGAGAGAGAGAGAGAGAGAGAGAGTGGCAGTAGCTAGCAGTGCATGTCTCTGTTCCAGCGAGAGGAGGCACTGGCAAGCAAGGGAGACGCTAGGCTACTTGCGATGCATGATTGGTGATTAATAAGACAAAAACAATAAGAATTCATATGCTATTTAACATTTAACTATGAGTTTATTGAAATGCGTTGTAAAATGTATAATTATTCACAATTACATGAAAGTTCAGATTGTTATGAGGCACATGATTTACTTTTTACACTGAAAACATCATTGTCTGTAGACTACTTTATAATCACATTAACACACGTGCGTTTGTGTGTGCCATTTTATCCCCCAATTTTGTTGTTATACCAACCCCCGGTATCACAGTCCTGGTCGATGCACTATCCTCGTCGGTCTGGGGGGTGCAGATCCAATGCCTCCTCCGATCATTGGAGTCGCCAGCCGCTTCATTCACCTGACAGCGGGGACTTCACTGGAAGAGCGTAAGGCGAAGGTTCACGCCTTCCCAGATCCTCCCGCGAACAGGGCCCACCAACCAGTAGGCTAATGCAACGATCAGAACTCATACCTCACCGGCCCGGACGCCTGACCAAGCCGAAGTACGCTGCCGGGATTGAACCCGGATCTCTGCGTGGTAAGCGGGAGTGCTTATACCAATGCGCCTTATACCCAGACGGCCCTAACATGCGCCTTTACAGGAATAATGCTATTTTTAAAAAGTTGGTGGCTCTTAAAAGAGCCTTTGGGGCGTCACAGTAAGATCATCACAGCTCTAAGGCCAGGGCTTTGCTAATGTTTTTCAGGAGCAACCAGTTACCCTCTAAATTTAGATGCGTCCCATCCCTGTCTAAATGATTCAAGCGAATGTTGGGATGCATAATGCAACCCATACCCATGTCTGACATAAAGCCAAACATGGCCCCGTTTAGCCTTCGTCTGGTCCTTTCAAGGCCATATCCGCTAGGCGCGGTCTGGCCCCGCCAGTTCCAGCGAGGGAGGATGTCGGAAAACATCAATTTAGTATTGGGAAATAGCAAATTGATTTCCCTCATATCTGCCTTCATATGTCGCAACAGAGTAATCCTCGAATTTCCATATGTCCCAATACTGTTCCCACCGAGGTGAATCACCATCACATCTGGGTCGCCAGGTGGCAGCCCGTTTCGAGCGGAGAAGAGGCATTAAGTGCTCCCACCTTCTGCCCCCTCTGCCATCCCAGGTGATCTGGCAATGTAGCCCCAAGTTCGGGTCCAGTCCAAAAGCTCCTAAATGAGCCTGCAGCCTGGCGATCAGCGAGCTGCCGATGATCCAAACGCTGGAGACGAATCAGTCATAATGCCGACAGGAATACAAAACTATAAATGGCGCAAATAGGCTACCTGTCTTAATTTATAGCCTATACCTACTAAGCATATAGTTTACACAAACAACGCAACATCATTGGCAAATGATCCGTCGCATAATTCCGCCCTCTAATTGTGAATGGCCGACAGCATTTCACGAACAAAAGCCAATAGGATTGAATAAAATGTATTAAATACCCCCGACAAAGTTAAAATAAGTGAGAAGTATTAGCAATCGTGTAATACATTTTGATACCGCCGGACCGCATGGTTTGGAACTGAGACGTTTTGGCAGGTGAAGGCTAGTGTTTTGGCAGCACATATTTTTTCAATTCCGCATCGAAGCCTGTAACAATAAATATGATTAAATACGTTCAGTATATTAGTTTTACTGTACGAATACCACAAAATATTGGTTCACGTTGTTGGATTAAAAAAAAAAAAAAAACATAACCCCACCTTCGAGAGCGATTAGCTACACGGAAGCGGCTAATTTTAAAAAATCTTATAAGAGTAAACAACCGTTATTTTCTGGCAGGTTAGCGATTTATATGTTATTATTTCATTATACGGTAGCATGGATGACCTTACATATGAAAAATAAACTGTCAAAATATGTTTTTAGAAAAATCGCCAAAACGGGTTTGACCTCCCTATCCCTGGTCCCCTGGTAGGCCTACGATCTTGGAGCTGAGCTGGAACCAGCTTAGCATAACTCTTTTAGCATAACTCTTCAGCATGATAGGAGAACTAATTATTGTAATCAGCTGGTTTAGTGCATGGTGGTGGAGCAAATACATGGTCAGTCTTTTTACTCTTTGAAGCCGGGTTACCCACCTCTGGCAACGAGGTGGGAGGTCCGAGTTCAAGCTGCGATGTGCGACCTCGGATCAGCAAGCTGGGAGCTTGGAGCAACGAGCACACGGTTCGCAATTGAGGATTGAACTTTTACTGCCCTGGCTGCAGTAAAATCAAAAGACGCAGCAACTAGAGCTGGAAGCATTGGCGATTTTAGACTCTTTTTATGGGTGCTCAAGCACACCTAAATTTCATCTCAGCACCCCTAAAATAAAAATAATTATAATAATTATAATTATTTTCTGAAATCATTTTTAGCCCTCTCTAACGTTAGATTTTGCGAACTTGTATGAGGGCTTAAATGCTTGTAAAATCACTGATTTAATCAGCACCATTCTACACTTCCTACGCACCATATGGCAGTTCGTGAATGTCATTTGCGTGGGTACTGTTAAAGTTAGTTAACGTTATGTTATACCAAAGTCGATTTCATACTTAGAAAGTCTCTGGTTATAGTTCAATGGTGTGAATAGTGTCAAAGAATGTTAGCTGACGTTGTTCGCTAGCTAGCTAACTCAAAGATTTTCGGCTAATGTTAGCTATCTGAGTTAGTCTGCTTGCATTGCACACTTGCCAGCTAACGAGCTAACTGGTGCACTTTACCATTTTAGTTAGTCACAATGTTTCTTATTCTGATAGAATTGGGCCTTATGGTATATTTACAGTACAGGTTTGCCAAAGTGAAAATGGTTGTTGAATACTTTCTGGTAGAATACTCATATAGTAATTCATTAAAAATATTGTTGTAAATATCATGTTGTGACGATCCTTGGTCACAGATGAGGCAGAGACGAGATTTTCGTGCTCGAATCGCTCCAGCCGAGCTTCGTTTTATTCGTCAAAATTAAGCAAGCAAGCAAGCAATGTACAATACCATGTATTCAGCTCTTCTCTCTTCATTTAGCAGATTCACTCTCCCTCTCCCACACTCAAAAACAGTTTTATTCCCTCCCCGTATGCAGGTTACCCACGACTTCCCCATCATGCACACGTCACAGTCAACCAATCACAGACAACGGACATCGAGCAAGCAGTGACGGAAGGGGCGGGTGACAACACAGCACGGGCACAGAGAGGGAGGGGGAGCCTTAGCCGCAAACTAACAGACACTCATTCATGCTACAGTGGCTATCTACAAGTGCGTTTGAACACGATTATTTACATGACTCCTCTACAAAATCCCACTGGCTGTTTGCAGTTAAGCACCGCTATGTACACGCTAACAGTTTGACTATTTACAACAATTATAGATATTTTAAAACGCCCCCCGAGTTCAGCGACAGCCCCACTAGCCAGCTAGCTAGCTAGTCTTTGCCAGGATCGCCACTATAGGGAATGGAAATCGCGGAGCATTCTGGGATGGCTCCGCCATCTTTGGAGAATACGAGTTTAAAGCTCTGTATCTGTCAGCTGTTATCTGTCACTGTCACCAGTCGTTTTAAATACATTTTTTAAAAAATAAATGTGTAAAGAATGTGAAAATGAAATGTCCGTACAGGGAAAAGCTCACGAAAGAGGCAAGGGAGCGGTATCAACAAAAACGTTTATTAGTAAATAACATTGACCAGTACGAGTTGCCAAGTTCCGATTGGTCTACAAATTATGTTTACTTATGCTAGCTAACTAGCTAAATCATGCTAGCTAAATGTCAGAATCACAAATCACAATGTGTTTTATACGTGTATACTGCGACGTAGCACCTTATAGGCTACATAGCTAGTAAAATGTAAAATTTAAACAACCAGTGGATGGCACTGTATCCTTGTAGACATGTGTACCATCTTGTATGCTAAGATCTTAACGATTTACTTAATCTATCTCACTATCTTATCCCTCATATAACTTTAATGTAGGAAACGCGTGAAATGTTATTCCCTTGTCCAGTTTAAGTTTCGTTAGTTGGTCGTGTGAATAACTATTGCAGCCAATTACACAGCAAGTTTTGCATGGTGTGAAGTTGAGAAACAGTTTTTTTGTCAAGACGTTAGACCGCTTGCTACGCACTGTATTCTCCAAAGACGGCGGACTTGCTGTTGATGATGTCACATTCCCATTCCCTATATAGAGATAAATAGTAATGTATTAATTGTTATCCAATGAAAGGAGTGGTTTAGCAGAGGGGTTAAACACTTTTGCAAGGCACTATATGCATGTCACATTCTCATTAGGGGCTGAGCCCCCCTAAAGGTCTGATCCTAGAATCGCCCTTGGCTGGAATGCAGGCCCCCTGCTTCGGTCACACAGCACTGTTTTTTTGTTGTTGTCATCCACACTACTAAAACCATTTCCAATGCAGTTTCGATGTAAATCGGCTGTAGCCATACACGCCCAATAAACAGCATTAGGACTATTTATGTGTATGGTTTCGGGGTGTTTGGCACGATGTGAAACAGATCATTCAACACTGTTGGGCATTGGTAGCTAGCTGTGTCACAAATCAACTTGTTGCTGTGATGTTATAGCACATACACTACTCTCTCTGCTCATACTACAGACACTGTTCCCTCTGCATTGCTGGCAACCACACTTCACAATTTCTGCAGGAATTGTATAACTATAAACACCTATATAGTCTACACAGTTATGTTTTTTTTCAGTGTAAACATTTTTATTTGTGATTACTGCCATCTAGTGAATTGTGTCCTGAACTGATACCATGTTCTTGACCTGAAAACAGATTAGAGAGTAAATAATGGTGTTGCTAGGTGGTTGCTATGGAGATCTAAGCAGTTGCTAGGGTGTTCTAGGTGGCTGCTAGGGTGTTGCTAGGTGGTTGCTATGGATTTTTAGGCGGTTGTTGGGTGGTCTAGGTGGTTGTTATGGTGTTCCAGGTGGTTGCTAGGGTGTTGCTAGGTGGTTGCTAGGGTATTCTAGGTGGGTGCTATGGTGTTGCAAGGTGGTTGCTATGGTGTTATAGCCGGTTGCTAGGGTGTTCTAGGTGGCTGCTACGGTGTTGCTAGGTGGTTGCTATGGATTTTTAGGCGGTTGTTGGGTGGCCTAGGTGGTGTTATGGTGTTCCAGGTGGTTGCTAGGGTGTTGCTAGGTGGTTGCTAGGGTATTCTAGGTGGGTGCTATGGTGTTGCAAGGTGGTTGCTATGGTGTTATAGCCGGTTGCTAGGGTGTTGCTATGCATTTGCTATGGTGTTCCAGATGGTTGCTAAGGGGTTGCTAGGTGGTTGCTAGGATGTTGCTAGGTGGTTGCTGGGGTATTCTATGTGGTTGCGAGGGTGTTGCTAGGGGGTTGCTATGGTGTTCCAGGTGGTTGCTAGGGTGTTGCTAGGTGGTTGCTATGGAGTTCTAGGCGGTTGCTATGGTGGTTCTAGGTGGTTGCTATGGAGCTCCAGGTGGTTGCTAGGGCATTGCTAGGTGGTTGCTAGGGTATTCTAAGTGGTTGCTAGGGTGTTGCTAGGTGGTTGCTATGGAGTTCTAGGCGGTTGCTATGGTGTTGCTAGGTGGTTGCTAGGGTGTTGCTAGGTGGTTGCTATGGAGTTCTAGGCAGTTGCTATGGTGTTGCTAGGTGGTTGCTATGGAGTTCGAGGCCGTTGCTAGGGTGTTGCTAGGTGGTTGCTATGGTGTTCCATGTGGTTGCTAGGTTGTTGCTAGGCAGTTGTTATGGTGTTCCAGATTGTTGCAAGGGTGTTGCTAGGTGGTTGCTATGGAGTTCTGGGCGGTTGCTAGGGTGTTGCTAGGTGGTTGCTATGGAGTTCTAGGTGGTTGCTAGGGTGTTGCTAGGTCGTTGCTATGGTGTTCCATGTGGTTACTAGGGTGTTGCTAGGCAGTTGTTATGGTGTTCCAGATTGTTGCTAGGGTGTTGCTAGGTGGTTGCTATGGTGTTCCAGGTGGTTGCTAGGGTGTTGCTAGGTGGTTGCTATTGAGTTCTAGGCAGTTGCTATGGTGTTGCTAGGTGGTTGCTAGAGTGTTGCTAGGTGGTTGCTATGGAATTCTAGGCGGTTGCTATGGTTTTGCTAGGTGGTTGCTATGGAGTTCTAGGCCGTTGCTAGGGTGTTGCTAGGTGGTTGCTATGGAGTTCTGGTGTGTTGCTAGGGTGGGTTGCTAGGTGGTTGCTATGGGTTGCTAGGTTGGTTTGCTATGGAGTTCTAGGCCGTTGCTAGGGTGTTGCTAGGTGGTTGCTATGGGTTCTAGGTGGTTGCTAGGGTGTTGCTAGGTGGTTGCTATGGAGTTCTAGGCGGTTGCTATGGTGTTGCTAGGTGGCTGCTATGGAGTTCTAGGTGGTTGCTAGGGTGTTGCTAGGTGGTTGCTATGGAGTTCTAGGCGGTTGCTATGGTGTTGCTAGGTGGTTGCTATGGAGTTCTAGGTGGTTGCTAGGGTGTTGCTAGGGGTTTGCTAGGGTATTCGAAGTGGTTGCTAGGATGTTGCTAGGTGGTTGCTATGGAGTTCTAGGTGGTTGCTATGGAGTTCTAGGCCGTTGCTAGGGTGTTGCTAGGTGGTTGCTATGGAGTTCTAGGTGGTTGCTAGGGTGTTGCTAGGGTGTTGCTAGGTGGTTGCTAGGGTATTCTAAGCGGTTGCTAGGATGTTGCTAGGTGGTTGCTATGGAGTTATAGGTGGTTGCTAGGGCGTTGCTAGGCAGTTGTTATGGTGTTCCAGGTGGTTGCTAGGGTGTTGCTAAGTGGTTGCTAGGGTATTCTAGGTGGTTGCTAGGATGTTGCTAGGTGGTTGCTATGGAGTTATAGGCAGTTGCTAGGGTGTTGCTAGGCAGTTATCGTGTTCCAGGTTGTTGCTAGGGTGTTGCTAGGTGGTTGCTATGGAGTTATAGCCGGTTGCTAGGGTGTTGCTAGGCATTTGCTATGGAGTTATAGGCGGTTGCTAGGGTGTTGCTAGGCAGTTGTTATGGTGTTCCAGATTGTTGCTAGGGTGTTGCTAGGTGGTTGCTATGGTGTTCCAGGTGGTTCCTAGGGTGTTGCTAGGTGGTTGCTATGGAGTTCTAGGTGGTTGCTATGGTGTTGCTAGGTGGTTGCTATGGTGTTCCAGGTGATTCCTAGGGTGTTGCTAGGTGGTTGCTATGGAGTTATAGCTGGTTGCTAGGGCATTGCTAGGCATTTGCTATGGTGTTCCAGGTGGTTGCTATGGAATTCTAGACAGTTGCTAGGGTGTTCTAGCTGGTTGTTATGGTGTTGCTAGGTCGTTGCTATGGAGTTCGAGCCGGTTGCTAGGATGTTGCTAGGGGGTTGCTATGGAGTTCTAGGCGGTTGCTAGGTCTTTACTGAGTCCAAAGTCGTGACCCATAGTTCTCTATGACAAACGGATCAAAAGATATGGAATATCAAACATCGGCCAATCAGGAAGGGGGGCGAGGCTGATCTACACCAATGGACATGGGACTCTCTACCATGGCCAATGAGGCATTGCATAATTTGTGGGCAATTTTTCCCCATAGAGATGAATGGCAGAATGTTCAAATCTAGAGAGAGACCAGAGTACTGCTGCTAGAAGACAGACCATTGTGACATCACAAGGTTGAGAAGACAGAGCATTGTGACATCACAAAGGTGAACATTCCGCCATTCATTCTCTATGGGAAAAATTGCCCACAAAAATTCAAATATTTCAAAAACCGTCCACCCAAACTTTCCACAAAGTAATAGCACACCATTCCCGATCAGGCCGCTCGATTTGACATACTGCACATGTATGTGGTGCGAAAACTCTGGGAGGAGTAGCGGTCCAAAAAATGGGTGGAATAATAATAATAATAATAATAATAATAAATAAATAATATGTGCAATAATAATAGTGTAGTTGCCCTAAGGCAACCACACTAATAATAAAGAATATGTGCAATAATAATAGTGTAGTTGCCCTAAGGCAACCACACTAATAAATATGTGCAATAATAATAGTGTAGTTGCCCTAAGGCAACCACACTAACTAGACAATTCCTGCAGAAATTGTGAAGTGTGGTTGCCGCCAACGCAAAGTCGACTTTGTGCTGAACGGAGTGAACAATGGTAGGTAGTTGCTATGATGTCTGAGGCAGTTGCTAGGGTGTTGCTAGGTGGTTGTTATGGTGTTCCAGGTGGTTGCTATGGTGTTCCAGGTGGTTGCTAGGGTGTTGCTAGGTGGTTGCTATGGAGTTCTAGGTGGTTGCTATGGTGTTGCTAGGTGGTTGCTTTGGAGTTATAGATGGTTGCTAGGGTGTTGCTAGGCATTTGCTATGGTGTTCCAGGTGGTTGCTAGTGTGTTGCTGGGTGGTTGCTATGGAGTTCCAAGTGGTTGCTAGGAGGTTGCTAGGGTATTCTAGGTGGTTGCTATGAAGTTATAGGCGGTTGCTAGGATGTTGCTAGGCAGTTGTTATGGTGTTCTAAGTGGTTGCTAGGGTGTGGCTAGGTGGTTGCTATGGTGTTCCAGGTGGTTGCTAGGGTGTTGCTAGGTGGTTGCTATGGAGTTCTAGGTGGTTGCTAGGGTGATGCTAGGTGGCTGCTATGGAGTTCTAGGTGGTTGCTATGGTGTTGCTAGGTGGTTGCTATGGAGTTCTTGGCGGTTGCTAGGCTGTTTCTAGGTGGTTGCTATGGAGTTCTAGGTGGTTGCTAGGGTGTTGCTAGGTCGTTGCTATGGTGTTCCATGTGGTTGCTAGGATGTTGCTAGGCAGTTGTTATGGTGTTCCAGATTGTTGCTAGGGTGTTCCTAGTTGGTTGCTATGATGTTCCAGGTGGTTGTTAGGGTGTTGCTAAGTGGTTGCTAGGGTATTCTAAGTGGTTGCTATGGAGTTTTAGGCGGTTGCTAGGGTGTTGCTAGGCAGTTGTTATGATGTTCCAGGTGGTTGCTAGGGTGTTTCTAGGTCGTTGCTATAGTGTTCCATGTGGTTGCTAAGGTGTTGCTAGGCAGTTGTTATGGTGTTCCAGATTGTTGCTAGGGTGTTGCTAGGTGGTTGCTATTGAGTTCTAGGAGGTTGCTAGGGTGTTGCTAGGTGGTTGCTATGGAGTTCTAGGTGGTTGCTAGGGTGTTGCTAGGGGCTTGCTAGGGTATTCGAAGTGGTTGCAAGGATGTTGCTAGGTGGTTGCTATTGAGTTCTAGGTGGTTGCTATGGTGTTGCTAGATGGTTGCTATGGAGTTCTAGGCCGTTGCTAGGGTGTTGCTAGGTGGTTGCTATGGAGTTCTAGGTGGTTGCTAGGGTGTTGCTAGGTGGTTGCTATGGAGTTCTAGATGGTTGCTAGGCTGTTGCTAGGGGGTTGCTAGGGTATTCGAAGTGGTTGCTAGGATGTTGCTAGGTGGTTGCTATGGAGTTCTAGGTGGTTGCTATGGTGTTGCTAGGTGGTTGCTATGGAGTTCTAGGCCGTTGCTAGGGTGTTGCTAGGTGGTTGCTATGGAGTTCTAGGTGGTTGCTAGGGTGTTTCTAGGGGGTTGCTAGGTGGT
>NW_026985604.1:0-9930 GCF_018555375.3 Anguilla rostrata | reverse complement strand
TAGACAATTCCTGCAGAAATTGTGAAGTGTGGTTGCCGCCAACGCAACGTCGACTTTGTGCTGAACGGAGTGAACAGTGGTAGGTAGTTGCTATGATGTCTGAGGCAGTTGCTAGGGTGTTGCTAGGTGGTTCTATGGAGTTCTAAGTGGTTTCATGGAATTCTAGGCGGTCGCTAGGGTGGTGCTAGGTGGTTGCTATGGAGTTTCAGGTGGTTGCTATTGAGCTCCAGGTGGTTGCTAGGGCATTGCTAGGTGGTTGCTAGGGTATGCTAAGTGGTTGCTAGGATGTTGCTAGGTGGTTGCTATGGAGTTCTAGGCGGTTGCTAGTGTGTAGCTAGGCAGTTGTTATGGTGTTCCAGGTGGTTGCTAGGGTGTTGCTAGGTGCTTGCTATGGAGTTATAGCCGGTTGCTAGGGTGTTGCTAGGCATTTGCTATGGAGTTATAGCTGGTTGCTAGGGTGTTGCTAGGCATTTGCTATGGTGTTCCAGGTGGTTGCTAGTGTGTTGTTAGGTGGTTGCTATGGAGTTCCAGGTGGTTGCTAGGGGGTTGCTAGGGTATTCTAAGTGGTTGCTAGGATGTTGCTAGGTGGTTGCTATGGAGTTATAGGTGGTTGCTAGGGTGTTGCTAGGCAGTTGTTATGGTGTTCCAAGTGGTTGCTAGGGTGTTGCTAGGTGGTTGCTATGGTGTTCCAGGTGGTTGCAAGGGTGTTGCTAGGTGGTTGCTATTGAGTTCTAGGCAGTTGCTATGGTGTTGCTAGGTGGTTGCTATGGAATTCTAGGCGGTTGCTATGGTGTTGCTAGGTGGTTGCTATGGAGTTCTAGGCTGATGCTACGGTGTTGCTAGGTGGTTGCTATGGAGTTCTAGGTGGTTGCTAGGGTGTTGCTAGGTGGTTGCTATGGAGTTCTAGGCGGTTGCTATGGTGTTGCTAGGTGGTTGCTATGGAGTTCTAGGCGGTTGCTATTGAGTTCAAGGCAGTTGCTATGGTGTTGCTAGGTGGTTGCTATGGAATTCTAGGCGGTTGCTATGGTGTTGCTAGGTGGTTGCTATGGAGTTCTAGGCCGTTGCTAGGGTGTTGCTAGGTGGTTGCTATGGAGTTCTAGGTGGTTGCTAGGGTGTTGCTAGGGGGTTGCTAGGGTATTCGAAGTGGTTGCTAAGATGTTGCTAGGTGGTTGCTATGGAGTTCTAGGTGGTTGCTATGGTGTTGCTAGGTGGTTGCTATTGAGTTCAAGGCAGTTGCTATGGTGTTGCTAGGTGGTTGCTATGGAATTCTAGGCGGTTGCTATGGTGTTGCTAGGTGGTTGCTATGGAGTTCTAGGTGGTTGCTAGGGTGTTGCTAGGTGGTTGCTATGGAGTTCCAGGTGGTTGCTAGGGTGTTGCTAGGTGGTTGCTATGGAGTTCTAGGTGGTTGCTAGGGTGTTGCTAGGCGGTTGCTATGGAGTTCTAGGCGGTTGCTAGGGTGTTGCTAGGTGGTTGCTATGGAGTTCTAGGTGGTTGCTAGGGTGTTGCTAGGGGTTGCTAGGGTATTCGAAGTGGTTGCTAGGATGTTGCTAGGTGGTTGCTATGGAGTTCTAGGTGGTTGCTATGGTGTTGCTAGGTGGTTGCTATGGAGTTCTAGGCCGTTGCTAGGGTGTTGCTAGGTGGTTGCTATGGAGTTCTAGGTGGTTGCTAGGTCTTTACTGAGTCCAATGACGCAACCCATAGTTCTCTATGACAAACGGTTCAAAAGTTATGAAATATCAAACATCGGCCAATCAGGAAGGGGGGCGAGGCTGATCTCCACCAATGGACAAAGGACTCTCTACCATGTCCAATGAGGCATTGCACAATTTGTGGGCAATTTTTCCCCATAGAGATGAATGGCCGAATGTTCAAATCTAGAGAGAGACCAGAGTACTGCTGCCAGAAGACAGGGCATTGTGACATCACAAGGGTGAGAAGACAGAGCATTGTGACATCACAAAGGTGAACATTCCGCCATTCATTCTCTATGGGAAAAATTGCCCACAAAAATTCAAATTTTTCAAAAACCGTGCAACCAATCTTTCCACAAAGTAATAGCGCTCTATTCCCGATCAGGCCGCTCGATTTGACATATTGCACGTGTATGTGGTGCGAAAACTCTGGGAGGAGTAGCGGTCCAAAAAATGGGTGGAAAGATAGAATAATAATAATATGTGCAACTAGACAATTCCTGCAGAAATTGTGAAGTGTGGTTGCCGCCAACGCAAAGTCGACTTTGTGCTGAACGGAGTGAACAGTGGTAGGTAGTTGCTATGATGTCTGAGGCAGTTGCTAGGGTGTTGCTAGGTGGTTCTATGGAGTTCTAAGTGGTTTCATGGAATTCTAGGCGGTCGCTAGGGTGGTGCTAGGTGGTTGCTATGGATTTTCAGGTGGTTGCTATTGAGCTCCAGGTGGTTGCTAGGGCATTGCTAGGTGGTTGCTAGGGTATGCTAAGTGGTTGCTAGGATGTTGCTAGGTGGTTGCTATGGAGTTCTAGGCGGTTGCTAGGGTGTAGCTAGGCAGTTGTTATGGTGTTCCAGGTGGTTGCTAGGGTGTTGCTAGGTGGTTGCTATGGAGTTATAGCCGATTGCTAGGGTGTTGCTAGGCATTTGCTATGGAGTTATAGGCAGTTGCTAGGGTGTTGCAAGGGTATTCTAGGTGGCTGCTAGGATGTTGCTAGGTGGTTGCTATGGAGTTATAGGCAGTTGCTAGGGTGTTGCTAGGCATTTGCTATGGAGTTATAGCTGGTTGCTAGGGTGTTGCTAGGCATTTGCTATGGTGTTCCAGGTGGTTGCTAGTGTGTTGTTAGGTGGTTGCTATGGAGTTCCAGGTGGTTGCTGGGGGGTTGCTAGGGTATTCTAAGTGGTTGCTAGGATGTTGCTTGGTGGTTGCTATGGAGTTATAGGTGGTTGCTAGGGTGTTGCTAGGCAGTTGTTATGGTGTTCCAAGTGGTTGCTAGGGTGTTGCTAGGTGGTTGCTATGGAGTTCTAGGCGGTTGCTATGGTGTTGCTAGGTGGTTGCTATGGAGTTCTAGGCGGTTGCTAGGGTGTTGCTAGGTGGTTGCTATGGAGTTCTAGGTGGTTGCTAGGGTGTTGCTAGGTGGTTGCTATGGAGTTCTAGGTGGTTGCTAGGGTGTTGCTAGGGGGTTGCTAGTGTATTCGAAGTGGTTGCTAGGATGTTGCTAGGTGGTTGCTATGGAGTTCTAGGTGGTTGCTATGGTTATGCTAGGTGGTTGCTATTGTGTTCTAGGCAGTTGCTATGGTGTTGATAGGTGGTTGCTATGGAATTCTAGGCGGTTGCTAGGGTGTTGCTAGGTGGTTGCTATGGAGTTCTAGGTGGTTGCTAGGGTGTTGCTAGGCGGTTGCTATGGAGTTCTAGGTGGTTGCTAGGGTGTTGCTAGGGTGTTGCTAGGTGGTTGCTATGGAGTTCTAGGCGGTTGCTAGGGTGTTGCTAGGTGGTTGCTATGGAGTTCTAGGCGGTTGCTATGGAGTTATAGGTGGTTGCTAGGGTGTTGCTAGGCGGTTGCTATGGTGTTCTAGGTGGTTGCTATGGTGTTGCTATGTGGTTGCTATGGCGTTATAGACGGTTGCTAGGGTGTTGCCAGGCATTTGCTATGGTGTTCCAGGTGGTTGCCAGTGTGTTTGTAGGTGGTTGCTATGGAGTTCTAGGCCGTTGCTATGCAGTTCTAGGTAGTTGCTATGGGGTTGGTAGGGGGTTTATATGGAGTTCTAGGCCGTTGCTAGGTCTTTACTGAGTCCAATGATGCGACCCAGAGTTCTCTATGACAAACGGTTCAAAAGTTATGAAATATCAAACATCGGCCAATCAGGAAGAGGGACGAGGCTGATCTACACCAATGGACATAGGACTCTCGACCATGTCCAATGAGGCATTGCACAATTTGTGGGCAATTTTTCCCCATAGAGATGAATGGCAGAATGTTCAAATCTAGAGAGAGACCAGAGCACTGCTGCTAGAAGACAGACCATTGTGACATCACAAGGGTGAGAAGACAGAGCATTGTGACATCACAAAGGTGAACATTCCGCCATTCATTCTCTATGGGAAAAATTGCCCACAAAAATTCAAATATTTCAAAAACCGTCCACCCAAACTTTCCACAAAGTAATAGCACACCATTCCCGATCAGGCCGCTCGATTTGACATATTGCACATGTATGTGGTGCGAAAACTCTGGGAGGAGTAGCGGTCCAAAAAATGGGTGGAATAATAATAATAATAACTAGACAATTCCTGCAGAAATTGTGAAGTGTGGTTGCCGCCAACACAAAGTCAACTTTGTGCTGAACGGAGCGAACAGTTTCTGTAGCATGAGCAGAGACATAGTATGGTATACATGATATAACATCACGGCAACGAGTTCATTTGCAACACACGTATTCAGAGCTAAATTAACCCTTCATCAATACTTGAGATCAGCGATTTACTCACGGTATGCTGTGACGAGTGACGGCGAATCATAAAGCTAGCTGGCCACTTCAGAGGGTCTTGGAAAAACGTTATATCTGCACTGCACAACCGCTCCATTTTAAAAAGCAAGACAGGGCTAGGGAGATTAATGTGATTGATTTATGGTTTTACGTTAAGTTCAGCTCATTTTTACAATTCAAATAAAAACATTTAACTGTGCTGCAATTCAGAGTTTAATCTGTTACCTTAGATACGAACTCATAGACACAGGATAACACGTAGTTAGCCGACCCAAATTTCTGGAGTTAGACCGGACCTGAAGCTGCTGCACACGTGCTGTTGACGGCGTTGTTCCAGTTTTCGGTACAGTCTGGCTTGTTTGAAAATTCGTTTATTCAGTAGCTGAGAGCATAAGCTTTCTAACCAGGTATAACAGCACGTCTATTTTTGGTTTTTTAATATCGTTTTTTTAGGTCAACCGAAAGCTATGTCATCATGTCATAGAACGTATTCGCTCTTTGTTAGCACTAGCATGCAAATACGCAAAGTCTGGCTTGTTTGAAAATTCGTTTATTCAGTAGCTGAGAGCATAAGCTTTCTAACCAGGTATAACAGCACGTATATTGTTGGTTTTTTTATATCGTTTTTTTAGGTCAACCGAAAGTGCTCTCATTATCGCATTAAAGCCGTTCACTGTTTGTTAGCACTAGCATTCTGAGACGCTGCATGTGACGAAACGTCGTCAACGAATTAGCGTAATGTCTCGTGAAATACTATTATTATTGAGGACTTCTGGGTATGCCTAAGCCATATGTTTGTTGATATACCTAGCTGACAGCGTTTTCATTTGTAATTTTTCATTTTGAATATCGTTCATTCACTTCCGCAATCAGCTATTTCCTATCCTGCCTGCTGAGACCGTAAAGCTGACCGCATCACGTGTGCAAAGCCGACCAATGCTGTAACTTCACCGTTCGCATATGAATGACGTCACCTTCTCCATTCATCTCTATGGGGAAAAATTGGGCATAAAAATTAATATTTCTCAAAAACCGTGCAGCGAAACTTTCCACAAAGTAATAGCACACGATTCCCAAAGAAGCCGGTCATTTTGACATATGGCACGTGTATGTGGTGTGAAAACTCTGGGAGGAGTAGCGGTCCAAAAAATGGGTGGAAAGAATAAAATATATGAATAATAATAATAATATGTGCAATAATAATAGTGTAGTTGCCCTAAGGCAACCACACTAATAATAAATAAACTAGACAATTCCTGCAGAAATTGTGAAGTGTGGTTGCCGCCAACGCAAAGTCGACTTTGTGCTGAACGGAGTGAACAGTGGTAGGTAGTTGCTATGATGTCTGAGGCAGTTGCTAGGGTGTTGCTAGGTGGTTCTATGGAGTTCTAAGTGGTTTCATGGAATTCTAGGCGGTCGCTAGGGTGGTGCTAGGTGTTTGCTATGGAGTTTCAGGTGGTTGCTAGGGCATTGCTAGGTTGCTGCTAGGGTATGCTCAGTGGTTGGTAGGTGGTTGCTATGGAGTTCTAGGCGGTTGTGGAGATCTAGGCGGTTGCTATGGTGTTGCTAGGTGGTTGCTATGGAGTTCTAGGCGGTTGCTAGGGTGTTGCTAGGTGGTTGCTATGGAGTTCTAGGTGGTTGCTAGGGGGTTGCTAGGGTATTCTAAGTGGTTGCTAGGATGTTGCTAGGTGGTTGCTATGGTGTTGCTAGGTGGTTGCTATGGAGTTCTATGCTGTTGCTAGGGTGTTGCTAGGTGGTTGCTATGGAGTTCTAGGTGGTTGCTGGGGTGTTGCTAGGGTGTTGCTAGGTGGTTGCTATGGAGTTCTAGGCGGTTGCTATGGTGTTACTAGGTGGTTGCTAGGGTGTTGCTACGTGGTTGCGATGGAGTTCTAGGCAGTTGCTATGGTGTTGCTAGGTGGTTGCTATGGAGTTCTAGGCCGTTGCTAGGGTGTTGCTAGGTGGTTGCTATGGTGTTCCAGGTGGTTGCTAGGGTGTTGCTAGGTGGTTGCTATGGAGTTCTAGGCGGTTGCTAGGTGGTTGCTATGGAGTTCTAGGCGGTTGCTAGGGTGTTGCTAGGTGGTTGCTATGGAGTTCTAGGTGGTTGCTAGGGTGTTGCTAGGGTATTCTAAGTGGTTGCTAGGATGTTGCTAGGTGGTTGCTATGGAGTTCTAGGTGGTTGCTATGGTGTTGCTAGGTGGTTGCTATGGAGTTCTAGGCCGTTGCTAGGGTGTTGCTAGGTGGTTGCTATGGAGTTCTAGGTGGTTGCTAGGGTGTTGCTAGGTGGTTGCTATGGAGTTCTAGGCAGTTGCTAGGGTGTTGCTAGGTGGTTGCTATGGAGTTCTAGGTGGTTGCTAGGGTGTTGCTAGGGGGTTGCTAGGGTATTCTAAGTGGTTGCTAGGATGTTGCTAGGTGGTTGCTATGGAGTTATAGGCGGTTGCCAGGGTGTTGCTAGGCTGTTGCTAGGTCTTTACTGAGTCCAATGACGCGACCCATTGTTCTCTATGACAAACGGTTCAAAAGTTATGAAATATCATCAATAACATCGGCCAATCAGGAAGCGGGGCAAGGCTAATCTACACCAATGGACAAAGGACTCTCTACCATGTCCAATGAGGCATTGTACAATTTGAGGGCAATTTTTCAGCATAGAGATGAATGGCAGAATGTTCAAATCTAGAGAGAGACCAGAGTACTGCTGCTAGAAGACAGGGCATTGTGACATCACAAGGGTGAGAAGACAGAGCATTGTGACATCACAAGGGTGAACATTCCGCCATTCATTCCCTATGGGGAAAAATTGCCCACAAAAATTCAAATTTTTCAAAAACTGTGCAACCAATCTTTCCACAAAGTAATAGCACACCATTCCCGATCAAGCCGCTCGATTTGACATATTGCACGTGTATGTGGTGCGAAAACTCTGGGAGGAGTAGCGGTCCAAAAAACAGGCGGAAAGAATAATAATAATAACTAGACAATTCCTGCAGAAATTGTGAAGTGTGGTTGCCGCTAACGCAGTCGACTTTGTGCTGAACAGAGTGAACAGTGGTAGGTAGTTGCTATGATGTCTGAGGCAGTTGGTAGGGTGTTGCTAGGTGGTTCTAAGGAGTTCTAGGTGGTTTCATGGAATTCTAGGCTGTCGCTAGGGTGGTGCTAGGTGGTTGCTATGGAGTTTCAGGTGGTTGCTATTGAGCTCCAGGTGGTTGCTAGGGCATTGCTGGGTGGTTGCTAGGGTATTCTAAGTGGTTGCTAGGATGTTGCTAGGTGGTTGCTATGGAGTTCTAGGCGGTTGCTAGGGTGTTGCTAGGCAGTTGTTATGGTGTTCCAGGTGGTTGCTAGGGTGTTGCTAGGTGGTTGCTATGGAGTTCTAGGTGGTTGCTAGGGTATTCTAAGTGGTTGCTAGGATGGTGCTAGGTGGTTGCTATGGAGTTATAGGCGGTTGCTAGGGTGTTGCTAGGCTGTTGTTATGGTGTTCCAAGTGGTTGCTAGGGTGTTGCTAGGTGGTTGCTATGGAGTTCTAGGTGGTTGCTAGGGTGTTGCTAGGTCGTTGCTATGGTGTTCCATGTGGTTGCTAGAGTGTTGCTGGGCAGTTGTTATGGTATTCCTAAATGTTGCTAGGGTGTTGCTAGGTGGTTGCTATGGTGTTCCAGGTGGTTGCTAGGGTGTTGCTAGGTGGTTGCTAGGGTATTTTAAGTGGTTGCTAGGATGTTGCTAGGTGGTTGCTATGGAGTTTTAGGCGGTTGCCAGGGTGTTGCTAGGCAGTTGTTATGGTGTTCCAGGTGGTTGCTAGGGTGTTGCTATGTTGTTGCTATGGTGTAACATGTGGTTGCTAGGGTGTTGCTAGACAGTTGTTATGGTGTTCCAGATTGTTGCTAGGGTGTTGCTAGGTGGTTGCTATGGTGTTCCAGGTGGTTGCTAGGGTGTTGCTAGGTGGTTGCTATGGTGTTCTAGGTGGTTGCTATGGTGTTGCTAGGTGGTTGCTATGGCGTTATAGCCGGTTGCTAGGGTGTTGCCCGGCATTTGCTATGGTGTTCCAAGTGTTTGCTAGTGTGTTGTTAGGTGGTTGCTATGGAGTTCTAGGCCGTTGCTAGGGTGTTCTAGGTGGTTGCTAGGGTGTTGCTAGGGAGTTGCTATTGAGTTCTAGACGGTTGCTAGGTCTTTACTGAGTCCAATGACGCGACCCATAGTTCTTTATGACAAACGGTTCAAAAGTTATGAAATATCAAACATCGGCCAATCAGGAGGGGGGCAAGGCTGTTCTACACCAATGGACAAAGGACTCTCTACCATGTCCAATGAGGCATTGTACAATTTGTGGGCAATTTTTCCCTATAGAGATGAATGGCAGAATGTTCAAATCTAGAGAGAGACCAGAGTACTGCTGCTAGAAGACAGAGCATTGTGACATCACAAGGGTGAGAAGACAGAGCATTGTGACATCACAAGGGTGAACATTCCGCCATTCATTCCCTATGGGAAAAAATTGCCCACAAAAATTCAAATTTTTCAAAAACCGTGCAACCAATCTTTCCACAAAGTAATAGCACACCATTCCCGATCAAGCCGCTCGATTTGACATATTGCACGTGGATGTGGTGGGAAAACTCTGGGAGGAGTAGCGGTCCAAAAAATGGGTGGAAAGAATAAAATATATGAATAATAATAATAACTAGACAATTCCTGCAGAAATTGTGAAGTGTGGTTGCCGCCAACGCAAAGTCGACTTTGTGCTGAACGGAGTGAACAGTGGTAGGTAGTTGCTATGATGTCTGAGGCAGTTGCTAGGGTGTTGCTAGGTGGTTCTATGGAGTTCTAAGTGGTTTCATGGAATTCTAGGCGGTCGCTAGGGTGGTGCTAGGTGGTTGCTATGGAGTTTCAGGTGGTTGCTATTGAACTCCAGGTGGTTGCTAGGGCATTGCTAGGTGGTTGCTAAGGTATGCTAAGTGGTTGGTAGGTGGTTGCTATGGAGTTCTAGGCGGTTGCTAGGGGGTTGCTAGGCAGTTGTTATGGTGTTCCAGGCGGTTGCTAGGGTGATGCTAGGCATTTGCTATGGAGTGATAGGCAGTTGCTAGGGTGTTGCTAGGGTATTCTAGGTGGCTGCTAGGATGTTGCTAGGTGCTTGCTATGGCGTTATAGGCGGTTGCTAGGGTATTGCTAGGGTGTTGCAAGGTGGTTGCTAGCATGTTGTGTTGCTATAGTGTTGCTAGGCAGTTGTTATGGTGTTACAGGTGGTTGCTAGGGTGTTGCTAGGTGGCTGCTATGGTGTTCCAGGTGGTTGCTAGGGTGTTGCTAGGTGGTTGCTATGGAGTTCTAGGTGGTTGCTGTAGTGTTGCTAGGTGGTTGCTTTGGAGTTATAGCTGGTTGCTAGGGTGTTGCTAGGCATTTGCTATGGTGTTCCAGGTGGTTGCTAGTGTGTTGTTGGGTGGTTGCTATGGAGTTCCAGGTGGTTGTCTGGTGTTGCTAGGTGGTTGCTATGGAG
>NW_026985603.1:28407-40820 GCF_018555375.3 Anguilla rostrata | reverse complement strand
AACACCCTAGCAACCAGCTATAACTCCATAGCAAATGCTAGCAACACCCTAGCAACCACCTAGCAACACCATAGCAACCGCCTAGAACTCCATAGCAACCACTAGCAACATCCTAGACCCACTTAGAATACCCTAGCAACCCCCTAGCAACCACCTGCAACACCCTAGCAACCACCTAGCAACACCATAGCGCCTATAACTCCATAGCAAATGCCTAGCAACACCCTAGCAACCGGCTATTACTCCATAGCAACCACCTAGCAACACCCTAGCAACCACCTGGAACACCATAACAACTGCCTAGCTACACCCTAGCAACCGCCTAGAACTCCATAGCAACCACCTAGCAACATCCTAGCAACCACTGAGCATACCCTAGCAACACCCTAGCAACCACCTGGAACTCCATAGCAACCACCCAAAAACACACTAGCAACCACCTGGAACACCATAGCAAATGCCTAGCAACACCCTAGCAACCAGCTATAACTCCATAGCAAATGCCTAGCAACACCCTAGCAACCACCTGTAACACCATAACAACTGCCTAGCAACACTATAGCAACACCCTAGCAACACCCTAGCAACCGCCTATAACTCCATAGCAACCACCTAGCAACATCCTAGCAGCCACCTAGAATACCCTAGCAACACCCTAGCAACCACCTGGAACACCATAACAACTGCCTAGCAACACCCTAGCAACCGCCTAGAACTCCATAGCAACCACCTACCAACCACTTAGCATACCCTAGCAACCACCTAGCAATGCCCTAGCAACCACCTGGAGCTCAATAGCAACCACCTGAAACTCCATAGCAACCACCTAGCACCACCCTAGCAACAGCCTAGAACTCCATAGCAACCACTTAGCATACCCCAGCAACCACCTACCAATGTTCTAGCAACAACCTGGAGCTCAATAGCAACTACCTGAAACACCATAGAACCACCTAGCAACACCCTAGCAACTGCCTCAGACATCATAGCAACTACCTACCGCTGTTCACTCCGTTCAGCACAAAGTCGACTTTGCGTTGGCGGCAACCACACTTCACAATTTCTGCAGGAATTGTCTAGTTAGTGTGGTTGCCTTAGGGCAACTACACTATTATTATTGCACATATTATTATTTTTATTATTCTATCTTTCCACCCATTTTTTGGATCGCTACTCCTCCCAGAGTTTTCACACCACATACACGTGCCATATGTCAAAATGACCGGCTTCTTTGGGAATCGTGTGCTATTACTTTGTGGAAAGTTTCGCTGCACGGTTTTTGAGAAATGTTAATTTTTATGCCCAATTTGTCCCCATAGAGATGAATGGAGAAGGTGACGTCATTCATATGCGAACGGTGAAGTTACAGCATTGGTCGGCTTTGCACACGTGATGCGGTCAGCTCTACGGTCTCAGCAGGCAGGATAGGAAATAGCTGATTGCGGAAGTGAAAGAACGATATTCAAAATGAAAAATTACAAATGAAAACGCTGTCAGCTAGGTATATCAACAAACATATGGCTTAGGCATAACCAGAAGTCCTCAATAATAATAGTATTTCACGAGACATTACGCTAATTCGTTGACGACGTTCGTCCACATGCAGCGTCTTAGAATGCTAGTGCTAACAAACAGTCAATGGCATTAATGCGATAATGAGAGCACTTTCGGTTGACCTAAAAAAACGATATTAAAAAACCAACAATATACGTGCTGTTATACCTGGTTAGAAAGCTTATGCTCTCAGCTACTGAATAAACGAATTTTCAAACAAGCCAGACTTTGCGTATTTGCATGCTAGTGCTAACAAAGAGCGAATACGTTCGAAGACATGATGACATAGCTTTCGGTTGACCTAAAAAAACGATATTAAAAAAACAAAAATAGACGTGCTGTTATACCTGGTTAGAAAGCTTATGCTCTCAGCTACTGAATAAACGAATTTCCAAACAAGCCAGACTTTGCGTATTTGCATGCTAGTGCTAACAAAGAGCGAATACCTTCTATGACATGATGACATAGCTTTCGGTTGACCTAAAAAAACGATATTAAAAAAACAAAAATAGACGTGCTGTTATACCTGGTTAGAAAGCTTATGCTCTCAGCTACTGAATAAACGAATTTTCAAACAAGCCAGACTGTACTGAAAACTGGAACAACGCCGTCAACAGCACGTGTGCAGCAGCTTCAGGTCCGGTCTAACTCCAGAAATTTGGGTCGGCTAACACGTAGTAGTCCCTGTGTCTATGAGTTCGTATCTAAGGTAACAGATTAAACTCTGAATTGCAGCACAGTTAAATGTTTTTATTTGAATTGTAAAAATGAGCTGAACTTAACGTAAAACCATAAATCAATCACATTAATCTCCCTAGCCCTGTCTTGCTTTTTAAAATGGAGCGGTTGTGCAGTGCAGATATAACGTTTTTCCAAGACCCTCTGAAGTGGCCAGCTAGCTTTATGATTCGCCGTCACTCGTCACAGCATACCGTGAGTAAATCGCTGATCTCAAGTATTGATGAAGGATTAATTTAGCTCTGAATATGTGTGTTGCAAATGAACTCGTTGCCGTGATGTTATAGCATGTATAGCATACTCTGTCTCTGCTTATACTACAGAAACTGTTCACTCCGTTGAGCACAAAGTTGACAGCGTTGGCGGCAACCACACTTCACAATTTCTGCAGGAATTGTCTAGTTATTATTATTATTCTTTATTATTTATTCCGCCCATTTTTTGGACCGCTACTTCTCCCAGAGTTTTCGCACCACATACACGTGCAATATGTCAAATCGAGCGGCTTGATCGGGAATGGTGTGCTATTACTTTGTGGAAAGATTGGTTGCACGGTTTTTGAAAAATTCGAATTTTTGTGGGCAATTTTTCCCATAGAGAATGAATGGCGGAATGTTCACCTTTGTGATGTCACAATGCTCTGTCTTCTCACCCTTGTGATGTCACAATGCCCTGTGTTCTAGCAGCAGTACTCTGGTCTCTCTCTAGATTTGAACATTCGGCCATTCATCTCTATGGGGAAAAATTGCCCACAAATTGTGCAATGCCTCATTGGACATGGTAGAGAGTCCTTTGTCCATTGGTGGAGATCAGCCTCGCCCCCCTTCCTGATTGGCCGATGTTTGATATTTCATAACTTTTGAACCGTTTTTTCATAGAGAACTATGGGTCGCGTCATTGGACTCAGTAAAGACCTAGCAACCGCCTAGAACTCCATAGAACCCCCTAGCAACACCCTAGCAACCACCTAAAACACCCTAGCAACGGCCTAGAACTCCATAGCAACCACCTAACAACACACTAGCAACCACCTATAACTCCATAGCAACCGCCTAGCAACACCCTAGCAACCGCCTATAACTCCATAGCAACCACCTAGCAACACCCTAGCAACAGCCTAGAACTCCATAGCAACCACCTAGCAACACCCTAACAACACCTTAGCAACAACCTAGAACTCCATAGGAACCACCTAGCAACACCCTAGCAACGGCCTAGAACTCCATAGCAACCACCTAGCAACACCCTAGCAACCACCTAGAACTCCATAGCAACCACCTAGCAACACCATAGCAACCACTTAGAATACCCTAGCAACCCCCTAGAAACACCCTAGCAACCACCTATAACTCCATAGCAACCACCTAGCAACATCCTAGCAACCACCTAGAATACCCTAGCAACACCCTAGCAACCGCCTATAACTCCATAGCAACCACCTAGCAACACCCTAGCAACCGCCTAGAACTCCATAGCAACCACCTAGCAACACCCTAGCAACCACCTAGAACTCCATAGCAACCATCTAGCAACACCCTAGCAACGGCCTAGAACTCCATAGCAACCACCTAGCAACACCATAGCAACCACCTAGAACTCCATAGCAACCACCTAGCAACATCCTAGCAACCACTTCGAATACCCAAGCAACACCCTAGCAACCACCTAGAACTCCATAGCAACCACCTAGCAACACCCTAGCAACCGCCTAGAACTCCATAGCAACCGCCTAGCAACCACCTAGAACTCCATCGCAACCACCTAGCAACACCCTAGCAACCGCCTAGAACTCCATAGCAACCACCTAGCAACACCCTAGCAACACACTAGCAACCACCTAGAACTCCATAGCAACCACCTAGCAACACACTAGCAACGGCCTAGAACTCCATAGCAACCACCTAGCAACACCATAGCAACCACCTAGAACTCCATAGCAACCACCTAGCAACATCCTAGCAACCACTTCGAATACCCTAGCAACCCCCTAGCAACACCCTAGCAACCACCTAGAACTCCATAGCAACCACCTAGCAACACCCTAGCAACCGCCTAGAACTCCATAGCAACCACCTAGCAACACCATAGCAACCGCCTAGAACTCCATAGCAACCACCTAACAACACCCTAGCAACCACCTAGAACTCCATAGCAACCACCTATCAACACCCTAGCAACGGCCTAGAACTCCATAGCAACCGCCTAGCAACACCCTAGCAACCACCTAGAACTCCATAGCAACCACCTAGCAACACCCTAGCAACCACCTGGAACAACATAGCAAATGCCTAGCAACACCCTAGCAACCAGCTATAACTCCATAGCAACCACCTAGCAACACCCTAGCAACCACCTAGAACTCCATAGCAACCACCTAGCAACACCCTAGCAACCGCCAAGAACTCCATTGCAACCACTTAGTAACAGCCTGGAACCTGCCTAGAACTCCATAGCAACCACCTAGAAACACCCTGGCAACCACCCAGAACACCCTAGCAACCGCCTAAAACTCTATAGCAACAACACAGCAACACCCTAGCAACCGGCTATAACTCCATAGCAACCACCTAGCAACACCATAGTAACCACCTAGAACTCCATAGCATCCACCTAGCAACACCCTAGCAACCACTTAGAATACCCTAGCAACCACTTAGCAACACCCTAGCAACCACCTGGAACACCATAACAACTGCCTAGCAACACCCTAGCAACCGCCTATAACTCCATAGCAACCACCTAGCAACACCCTAGCAACCACCTGGAACACCATAGCAACCACCTAGCAACACCCTAGCAACCACCTGGAACACCATAACTGCCTAGTAACACCCTTGCAACCGCATAAAACTCCATAGAAACCACCTAGCAACATCCTAGCAACCACCTAGAATACCCTAGCAACACCCTAGCAACAGCCTATAACTCCATAGCAAATGCCTAGCAGCACCCTAGCAACCGGCTATAACTCCATAGCAACCACCTAGCAACACCATAGTAACCACCTAGAACTCCATAGCATCCACCTAGCAACACCCTAGCAACCACCTAGAATACCCTAGCAACCACCTGGAACACCATAACAACTGCCTAGCAACACCTTAGCAACCGCCTATAACTCCATAGCAACCACCTAGCAACATCCTAGCAACCACTTAGAATATCCTAGCAACCACCTAGCAATGCCCTAGCAACCACCTGGAGCTCCATAGCAACCACCTGAAACTCCATAGCAACCACCTAGCACCACCCTAGCAACCACCTAGAATTCCATGAAACCACCTAGAACTCCATAGAACCACCTAGCAACACCCTAGCAACTGCCTCAAACATCATAGCAACTACCTACCACTGTTCACTCTGTTCAGCAGAAAGTCGACTTTGCATTGGCGGCAACCACACTTCACAATTTCTGCAGGAATTGTCTAGTTAGTGTGGTTGCCTTAGGGCAACTACACTATTATTATTGCACATATTATTATTATTATTATTAGTGTGGTTGCCTTAGGGCAACTACACTATTATTTCTGCACATATTTATTATTAGTGTGGTTGCCTTAGGGCAACTACACTATTATTATTGCACATATTATTTATTTATTATTATTATTATTATTATTATTCCACCCATTTTTTGGACCGCTACTCCTCCCAGAGTTTTCGCACCACATACATGTGCAATATGTCAAATCGAGCGGCCTGATCGGGAATGGTGTGCTATTACTTTGTGGAAAGTTTGGGTGGACGGTTTTTGAAATATTTGAATTTTTGTGGGCAATTTTTCCCATAGAGAATGAATGGCGGAATGTTCACCTTTGTGATGTCACAATGCTCTGTCTTCTCACCCTTGTGATGTCACAATGGTCTGTCTTCTAGCAGCAGTGCTCTGGTCTCTCTCTAGATTTGAACATTCTGCCATTCATCTCTATGGGGAAAAATTGCCCACAAATTGTGCAATACCTCATTGGACATGGTCGAGAGTCCTATGTCCATTGGTGTAGATCAGCCTCGTCCCTCTTCCTGATTGGCCGATGTTTGATATTTCATAACTTTTGAACCGTTTGTCATAGAGAACTCTGGGTCGCATCATTGGACTCAGTAAAGACCTAGCAACGGCCTAGAACTCCATAGAAACCCCCTACCAACCCCATAGCAACTACCTAGAACTGCATAGCAACGGCCTAGAACGCCATAGCAACCACCTACAAACACACTAGCAACCACCTGGAACACCATAGCAAATGCCTGGCAACACCCTAGCAACCGTCTATAACGCCATAGCAACCACATAGCAACACCATAGCAACCACCTAGAACACCATAGCAACCGCCTAGCAACACCCTAGCAACCACCTATAACTCCATAGCAACCACCTAGCAACACCCTAGCAACCACCTAGAACTCCATAGCAACCACCTAGCAACACCCTAGCAATCACCTAGAACTCCATGGCAACCACCTAGCAACACCCTAGCAACACCCCAGCAACCACCTAGAACTCCATAGCAACCACCTAGCAACACCCTAGCAACGGCCTAGAACTCCATAGCAACCACCTAGCAACACCCTAGCAACCACCTAGGACTCCATAGCAACCACCTAGCAACACCATAGCAACCACTTAGAATACCCTAACAACCCCCTAGAAACACCCTAGCAACCACCTATAACTCCATAGCAACCACCTAGCAACATCCTAGCAACCACCTAGAATACCCTAGCAACACCCTAGCAACCGCCTATAACTCCATAGCAACCGCCTAGCAACACCCTAGCAACCACCTAGAACTCCATAGCAACCACCTAGCAACACCCTAGCAACCACCTAGAACTCCATAGCAACCACCTAGCAACACCCTAGCAACGGCCTAGAACTCCATAGCAACCACCTAGCAACACCATAGCAACTGCCTAGAACTCCATAGCAACCACCTAGAACACCCTAGCAACGGCCTAGAACTCCATAGCAACCACCTAGCAACACCATAGCAACTGCCTAGAACTCCATAGCAACCACCTAGCAACACCATAGCAACCGCCTAGAACTCCATAGCAACCACCTAGCAACACCCTAGCAACCACCTAGAACTCCATAGCAACCACCTAGCAACACCATAGCAACGGCCTAGAACTCCATAGCAACCACCTAGCAACACCATAGCAACTGCCTAGAACTCCATAGCAACCACCTAGAACTCCATAGCAACCACCTAGCAACACCCTAGCAACCACCTAGAACTCCATAGCAACCACCTAGCAACACCCTAGCAACCACCTAGAACTCCATAGCAACCACCTAGCAACACCATAGCAACGGCCTAGAACTCCATAGCAACCACCTAGCAACACCATAGCAACCAGCTAGAAAAGCCTAGCAACCATCTAGAATTCCATAGCAACCACCTGGAACACCATAGCAAATGCCTAGCAACACCCTAGCAACCGCCTATAACTCCATAGCAACCACCTAGCAACATCCTAGCAACCATTTAGAATACCCTAGCAACCACCTAGCAACACCCTAGCAACCATTTAGAATACCCTAGCAACCACCTAGCAACACCCTAGCAACCACCTGGAACACCATAGCAACCACCTAAGAACACCCTAGCAACAATCTGGAACACCATAACAACTGCCTAGCAACACCCTAGCAACCACATGGAACACCATAGCAACGACCTAGCAACACCCTAGCAACCGCCTAGAACTCCATAGCAACCACCTAGCAACACCATAGCAACCGCCTAGAACTCCATAGCAACCACCTAGCAACACCCTAGCAACCACATGGAACACCATAGCAACCACCTAGCAACACCCTAGCAACCACTTGGACCACCATAACTGCCTAGCAACACCCTAGCAACCACTTGGAACACCATAGCAACCACCTAGCAACACCCTAGCAACCACCTAGAACTCCATAGCAACCACCTAGCAACACCCTAGCAACCGCCTAGAACTCCATAGCAACCACCTAGCAACACCCTAGCAACGGCCTAGAACTCCATAGCAACCACCTTGCAACACCCTAGCAACCACCTGTAACACCATAGCAACCACCTAGCAACACCCTAGCAACCACCTGTAACACCGTAACAACTGCCTAGCAACACTATAGAAACAACCTAGCAACATGCTAGCAACCACCTAGCAACACCCTAGCAACACCCTGCAACCGCCTATAACTCCACAGCAACCACCTAGCAACATCTTAGCAGCCACCAAGAATACCCTAGCAACACCATAGCAACTGACTTAAACTCCATAGCAAATGCCTAGCAACACCCTAGCAACCGGCTATAACTCCATAGCAACCACCTAGCAACACCCTCGCAACCACCTGGAACACCATAACAACTGCCTAGCAACACCCTAGCAACCGCCTAGAACTCCATAGCAACCACCTACCAACCACTTAGCATAGCCTAGCAACCACCTGGAGCTCAATAGCAACCACCTGAAACTCCATAGCAACCACCTAGCACCACCCTAGCGACCGCCTAGAATTCCATGAAACCACTTAGAACTCCATAGAACCACCTAGCAACACCCTAGCAACTTCCTCAGACATCATAGCAACTACCTACCACTGTTCACTCCGTTCAGCACAAAGTCGACTTTGCGTTGGCGGCAACCACACATCACAATTTCTGCAGGAATTGTCTAGTTATTCTTTATTATTTATTCCGCCCATTTTTTGGACCGCTACTCCTCCCAGAGTTTTCGCACCACATACACGTGCAATATGTCAAATCGAGCGGCTTGATCGGGAATGGTGTGCTATTACTTTGTGGAAAGATTGGTTGCACGGATTTTGAAAAATTTGAATTTTTGTGGGCAATTTTTCCCATAGAGAATGAATGGCGGAATGTTCACCTTTGTGATGTCACAATGCTCTGTCTTCTCACCCTTGTGATGTCACAATGGTCTGTCTTCTAGCAGCAGTACTCTGGTCTCTCTCTAGATTTGAACATTCTGCCATTCATCTCTATGGGGAAAAATTGCCCACAAATTGTGCAATGCCTCATTGGACATGGTAGAGAGTCCTTTGTCCATTGGTGGAGATCAGCCTCGCCCCCCTTCCTGATTGGCCGATGTTTGATATTTCATAACTATTGAACCGTTTGTCATAGAGAACTATGGGTCGCGTCATTGGACTCAGTAAAGACCTAGCAACCGCCTAGAACTCCATAGCAACCCCCTAGCAACATTCTAGCAACCGTCTCTAACTCCATAGCAACGACCTAGCAACCCATAACAACCAGCTAGAAAACCCTAGCAACCATCTAGAATTCCATAGCAACCACCTGGAACACCATAGCAAATGCCTAGCAACACCCTAGCAACCGCCTATAACTCCATAGCAACCACCTAGCAACATCCTAGCAACCACCTAGAATACCCTAGCAACACCCTAGCAACCGGCTATAACTCCACAGCAACCACATAGAATACCCTAGCAACCACCTGGAACACCATAACAACTGCCTAGCAACACCCTAGCAACCACCTATAACTCCATAGCAACCACCTAGCAACATCCTAGCAACCACCTAGAACTCCATAGCAACCACCTAGCAACACCCTAGCAACCACCTGGAACACCATAACAACTGC
The DNA here is from genome assembly GCF_018555375.3 of Anguilla rostrata. Taxonomy (NCBI): domain Eukaryota; kingdom Metazoa; phylum Chordata; class Actinopteri; order Anguilliformes; family Anguillidae; genus Anguilla; species Anguilla rostrata. Next base: position 30,904 of record NW_026985603.1, on the reverse strand, counting down.
CTAGTAACACCATAGCAACCACTTAGAATACCCTAGCAACCCCCTAGCAACACCCTAGCAACCACCTGTAACATCATAGCAATCACCTAGTAACACCCTAGCAACCGCCTAGAACTCCATAGCAACCACCTAGCAACACCATAGCAACCGCCTTGTACTCCATAGCAACCACCTAGCAACACCCTAGCAACCACTAGACTCATACAAGCCACTAGCAACACCTACATGGCCTAGAACTCCATTGCAACCACCTATAACACCATACACTGCAAACTCCATAGCAACCACCTAGAACTCCATAGCAACCACCTAGCAACACCATAGCAACCGCCTAGAACTCCATAGCAACCACCTAGCAAACCCTAGCAACCACTAGAACTCCATGGCAACCCCTGCAACATCCTAGCAACCGCTCTAACTCCATAGCAACCGACCTAGCAACCCATAGCAACCAGCTAGAAACCCTACAAGCATCTATATTCCTATAGCAAACACCTGAACATCCATAGCAATCCTAGCAACACACCTGCAACCCCTAAACTCCAAGCAACCACCTAGCAACATCTAGCAGCCAACCCCTGTAGAATACCCTAAGCAACCAACCTAGCAACACCCTAGCAACCGCTGAACACCATAGCAACCACCTAGCAACACCCTGCAACCACTGGAACACCATAACAACTGCCTAGCAACACCCTAGCAACCACAGAACCCATAGCAATGCCTAGCAACACACTACAACCACTAGAACTCCTAGCAACCACCTGGAGCCAACACTAGCAACCACCTGAACTCCATAGCAACCACCTGAAACACCCTAGCAACCGCCTAGAATTCCATGAAACCACCTTAGCCAACCACCTAGCAACCCTAGCAACTCCTAGACCTCTAGCAACACCTATCAACTGTCACCCGTTCAGCACAAAGTCGATTGCTAGCAACCACCTCACATTTCCTGCAGGAAGTTGGTCTAGTTATTTTTATAATTTTTCCGCCCATTTTTGGACCGCTACTCCTCCCAGAGTTTTCGCACCACATACACGTGCAATATGTCAAATCGAGCGGCTTGATCGGGAATGGTGTGCTATTACTTTGTGGAAAGATTGGTTGCACGGATTTTGAAAATTTGAATTTTTGTGGGCAATTTTTCCCATAGAGAATGAATTGGGGAATTTTCCCTGGATGTCAAATGCCGTTTTCACCCTTGTGATGTCACAATGCCCTGTCTTCTGGCAGCAGTACTCTGGTCTCTCTCTAGATTTGAACATTCGGCCATTCATCTCTATGGGGAAAAATTGCCCACAAATTGTGCAATGCCTCATTGGACATGGTAGAGAGTCCTTGTCCATTGGTGGAGATCAGCCTCGCCCCCCTTCCTGATTGGCGATGTTTGATATTTCATAACTTTGAACCGTTTGTCATAGAGAACTATGGGTCGCGTCATTGGACTCAGTAAAGACCTAGCAACCGCCTAGAACTCCATAGCAACCCCCTAGCAACACCCTAGCAACCACCCTAAATACAACCCTCAAGCAAACGGCCTAGAACTCCAATATGCAACCACCTAACAAAACACTAGACACCACACTATAACTCCATAGCAACTATCCGACCCTAGACCACACACCCTAGCAACTAACCGCCTATAACATCCTAGCAACCACCTACAACAACCCTAGCCAACCTAGCCCTAGAACTCCATAGCAACAGCAACCTGCAACACTACCTAGACACTACAACACCTAGAACTGACCCATAGCAACCACCATAGCAACGACCTCCCCCCCCCCTAGCAACGACCTAGAACGCCATTGACAACCAGCAACCCTAGCACGCCTACCCACACCTAGACACTAGCAACCATAAACCTACACCACTAGCAACCACACCTAGAACTCCATAGCAACCACTTAGAACCATGCACCCCTAGCAACCCTGACTCCTAGAAACACACCTAGCAACCACCTAGCAAACACCCTAGCAACCGCCTAGAACCTCCCCAGCAAAACCTAGCAACACCTTAAAAAAATACAACCCTTTCCCTAGAAACCCCCAAAAACCCCCAAAAAAACCCCCGGGGAAAACCCCGGGAAAACCAAAAAAAAACCCTAGCAACCAACTAAACCCCCATAAACCAAATGCCCCAAACAACACCCCTTTGCAAACCAGCAACCCTAGCAATGCCCCTTAACCAAACCCCGCAACCTCCTAAACCCCATAGAACCCCCTAGCAACCCCCCCGCAAACCCCCCGGAAACCCTTGCAACCCCCCTAGCCCCCTGCCTATACTCCTACAAATGTAGCAAACCCTAGCAAACCGGTATTAAACCCCTAGCAAACCAAAATGCAACCCCCTAGGGAACCCCCTGGAAAAACCAAACAAATGGGCCCAGCTACCCCTAGCAACCGCCCCCCCAAACCCCTAGCAAACCCCCTTTCCCCCACCTTTGCCCATAAAACCCCAGGAAACCCCCTAGCAAAGGCCCTAGCAACCACC
>NW_026985603.1:0-28307 GCF_018555375.3 Anguilla rostrata | reverse complement strand
AACCATCTAAACCATAGCAACCACCTAGCAACACCCTAGCAACCACCTGGAACACTATAGCAACCACCTAGCAACACCCTAGCAACAATCTGGAACACCATAACAACTGCCTAGCAACACCCTAGCAACCGCCTAAAACTCCATAGCAACCACCTAGCAACATCCTAGCAACCACTTAGATTACCCTAGCAACCACCTAGCAACACCCTAGCAACGACCTGGAACACCATAGCAACCACCTAGCAACACCCTAGCAACAATCTTGAACACCATAACAACTGCCTAGCAACACCTTAGCAACCACATGGAACAGCATAGCAACGACCTAGCAACACCCTAGCAACCACCTAGAACTCCATAGCAACCACCTAGCAACAGCCTAGCAACCGCCTAGAACTCCATAGCAACCACCTTGCAACACCATAGCAACGGCCTAGAACTCCATAGCAACCACCTAGCAACACACTAGCAAACACCTGGAACACCATAGCAAATGCCTGGCAACACCCTAGAAACCGGCTATAACGCCATAGCAACCACCTAACAACACCATAGTAACCACCTAGAACACCATAGCAACCACCTACCAACACCCTAGCAACCACCTGGAACACCATAGCAACCACCTAGCAACACCCTAGCAACAATCTGGAACACCATAACAACTGCCTAGCAACACCCTAGCAACCATATGGAACACCATAGCAACGACCTGGCAACACCCTAGCAACTGGCTATAACGCCATAGCAACCACCTAGCAACACCATAGCAACCACCTAGAACACCATAGCAAACACCTAGCAACACCCTAGCAACCACCTGGAACACCATAGCAACCACCTAGCAACACCCTAGCAACAATCTGGAACACCATAACAACTGCCTAGCAACACCCTAGCAACCACATGGAACACCATAGCAACGACCTAGCAACACCCTAGCAGCCACCTGGAACACCATAAAAACTGCCTAGCAACACCCTAGCAACCGGCTATAACTCCATAGCAACCATCTAGCAACACCCTAGCAACCACCTGGAACACCATAGCAACCACCTAGCAACATCCTAGCAACCACCTCAACCTCCATAGCAACCACCTAGCAACATCCAAGCAACCACCTAGAATACCCTAGCAACACCCTAGCAACCACCAAGAACTCCATAGCAACCACCTAGCAACATCCTAGCAACCACCTAGAATACCCTAGCAACACCCTAGCAACCACCTAGAACTCCATAGCAACCACTTAGCAACACCCTAGCAACCACCTGGAACACCATAACAACTGCCTAGCAACACCATAGCAACCACTTAGAATACCCTAGCAACACCCTAGCAACCACCTAGAATTCCATAGCTACCACCTAACAACACCATAGTAACCACCTAGAACTCCATAGCAATCACCTAGCAACATCCTAGCAACCACTTAGAATGCCCTAGCAATCCCCTAGCAACACCCTAGCAACCGGCTATAACTCCATAGCAACCACCTAGCAACACCATCATAACCACCTAAAATTCCTTAGCATCCACCAAGGAACACCCTAGCAACCACCTAGCAACACACTAGCAACCACCTGGAATACCATAACAACTGCCTAGCAACACCCTTGCATCCACCCGAAACTTCATAGCAACCACCTAGCACCACCCTAGCAACCGCTTAGAATTCCATAAAACCACCTAGAACTCCATAGAACCACCTAGCAACACCCTAGCAACTGCCTCAATCTTCATAGCAACTACCTACCACTGTTCACTCTGTTCAGCAGAAAGTCGACTTTGCGTTGGCGGCAACCACACTTCACAATTTCTGCAGGAATTGTCTAGTTATTATTATTCTATCTTTCCACCCATTTTTTGGACCGCTACTCCTCCCAGAGTTTTCGCACCACATACATGTGCAATATGTCAAATCGAGCGGCCTGATCGGGAATGGTGTGCTATTACTTTGTGGAAAGTTTGGGTGGACGGTTTTTGAAATATTTGAATTTTTGTGGGCAATTTTTCCCATAGAGAATGAATGGCGGAATGTTCACCTTTGTGATGTCACAATGCTCTGTCTTCTCACCCTTGTGATGTCACAATGGTCTGTCTTCTAGCAGCAGTACTCTGGTCTCTCTCTAGATTTGAACATTCTGCCATTCATCTCTATAGGGAAAAAATGTCCACAAATTGTGCAATGCCTCATTGGCCATGGTAGAGAGTCCCATGTCCATTGGTGTAGATCAGCCTCGCCCCCCTTCCTGATTGGCCGATGTTTGATATTCCATATCTTTTGATCCGTTTGTCATAGAGAACTATGGGTCGCGTCATTGGACTCAGTAAAGACCTAGCAACCGCCTAGAACTCAATAGCAACCCCCTAGCAACCCCCTAGCAACACCCGAGAACACCCTAGCAACGGCCTAGAACTCCATAGCAACCACCTAACAACACACTAGCAAACACCTGGAACACCATAGCAAATGCCTGGCAACACCCTAGCAACTGGGTATAACGCCATAGCAACCACCTAGCAACACCATAGTAACCACCTAGAACACCATAGCAACCACTTAGCAACACCCTAGCAACCACCTGGAATACCATAGCAACCAGCTAGCAACACCCTAGCAACAATCTGGAACACCATAACAACTGCCTAGCAACACCCTAGCAACTACATGGAACACCTTAGCAACGACCTAGCAACACCCTAAAAACCACCTGAACACCATAACAACTGCCTAGCAACACCCTAGCAACCGCCTATAACTCCATAGCAACCACCGAGCAACATCCTAGCAACCACTTAGAATATCCTAGCGACCACCTAGCAACACCCTAGCAACAATCTGGAACACCATAACAACTGCCTAGCAACACCCTAGCAACCGCCTATAACTCCATAGCAACCACCTAGAACACCCTAGCAACCACCTAGAACAGTATAGTAACACCCTAGCAACACCTTAGCAACCAGGTATAACACCCTAGCAACCACCTAGAACTCCATAGCAACCCCCTAGCAACCACCTAGAACACCCTAGCAACCACCTAGAACTCCATAGCAACCACCTAGCAACACCCTAGCAACGGCCTTGAACTCCATAGAAACCACCTAGCAACACCATAGCAACCACCTAGAACTCCATAGCAACCACCTAGCAACATCCTAGCAACCACTTTGAATACCCTAGCAACACCCTAGCAACACCATAGCAACCACCTAGAACGCCATAGCAACCACCTAGCAACACCCTAGCAACCGCCTAGAACTCCATAGCAACCACATAGCAACACCATAGCAACCGCCTAGAACTCCATAGCAACCACCTAGCAACACCCTAGCAACCACCTAGAACTCCATAGCAACCACCTAGCAACACGCTAGCAACGGCCTAGAACTCCATAGCAACCACATAGCAACACCATAGCAACCGCCTAGAACTCCATAGCAACCACCTAGCAACACCCTAGCAACCACCTAGAACTCCATAGCAACCACCTAGCAACACCCTAGCAACCAACTGGAACACCATAACAACTGCCTAGCAACACCCTAGCAACCGCCTAGAACTCCATAGCAACCACCCAGCAACATCCTAGCAACCACTTAGAATACCCTAGCAACACCCTAGCAACCACCTAGAACTCCATAGCAACCACCTAGCAACACGCTAGCAACGGCCTAGAACTCCATAGCAACCACCTAGCAACACCCTAGCAACCACCTAGAACTCCATAGCAACCACCTATCAACACCCTAGCAACGGCCTAGAACTCCATAGCAACCACCTAGCAACACCATAGCAACCACCTAGAACTCCATAGCAACCACCTAGCAACATCCTAGCAACCACTTTGAATACCCTAGCAACCCCCTAGCAACACCATAGCAACCGCCTAGAACTCCATAGAAAACACCTAGCAACACCATAGCAACCGCCTAGAACTCCATAGAAAACACCTAGCAACACCATAGCAACCGCCTAGAACTCCATAGCAACCACCTAGAAATCCATAGCAACCACCTAGCAACACCATAGCAACCACCTAGAACTCCATAGCAACCACCTAGCAACATCCTAGCAACCACTTTGAATACCCTAGCAACCCCAGCAACACCTAGCAACCACCTAGAACGCCATAGCAACCACCTAGCAACACCCTAGCAACCGCCTAGAACTCCATAGCAACCACCTAGCAACACCATAGCAACCGCCTTGAACTCCATAGCAACCACCTAGCAACACCCTAGCAACCACCTAGAACTCCATAGCAACCACCTAGCAACACCCTAGCAACGACCTTGAACTCCATAGCAACCACCTAGCAACACCATAGCAACCGCCTAGAACTCCATAGCAAGCACCTAGCAACACCCTAGCAACCACCTAGCAACACCATAGCAACCACCTGGAGCTCAATAGCAACCACCTGAAACTCCATAGCAACGACCTTGCACCACCCTAGCGACCGCCTAGAATTCCATGAAACCACCTAGAACTCCATAGAACCACCTAGCAACACCCTAGCAACTGCCTCAAACATCATAGCAACTACCTACCACTGTTCACTCTGTTCAACAGAAAGTCGACTTTGCATTGGCGGCAACCACACTTCACAATTTCTGCAGGAATTGTCTAGTTATTATTATTATTATTATTCCACCCATTTTTTGGACCGCTACTCCTCCCAGAGTTTTCACACCACATACGCGTGCAATATGTCAAATCGAGCGGCTTGATCGGGAATGGTGTGCTATTACTTTTTGGAAAGTTTGGGTGGACGGTTTTTGAAATATTTGAATTTTTGTGGGCAATTTTTCCCATAGAGAATGAATGGCGGAATGTTCACCTTTGTGATGTCACAATGCTCTGTCTTCTCACCCTTGTGATGTCACAATGGTCTGTCTTCTAGCAGCAGTACTCTGGTCTCTCTCTAGATTGAACATCTGCCATTCATCTCTATGGGGAAAAATTGCCCACAAATTGTGCAATGCCTCATTGGACATGGTAGAGAGTCCTTTGTCCATTGGTGGAGATCAGCCTCGCCCCCCTTCCTGATTGGCCGATGTTTGATATTTCATAACTTTTGAACCATTTGTCATAGAGAACTATGGGTCGCGTCATTGGACTCAGTAAAGACCTAGCAACCGCCTAGAACTCCATAGCAACACCCTAGCAACATCCTAGCAACCGGCTTTAACTCCATAGCAACGACCTAGCAACCCATAACAACCAGCTAGAAAACCTAGCAACCATCTAGAATCCTAGCAACCACCTGGAACACCATAGCAAATGCCTAGCAACACCCTAGCAACCTGCCTATAACCCATAGCAACCACCTAGCAACATCCTAGCAACCACTTGAATAACCTAGCAACCACCTAGCAACACCCTAGCAACCACCTGGACACCATAGCAACCACCTAGCAACACCCTAGCAACATCTGGAACACCATACAACTGCATAGCAACACCCTAGCAACCGCCCATAACCATAGCAACACCTAGCAACACCCTAGCAACCACCTAGCAACCCATAGCAACCACCTAGCAACCCCTAGCAACACCCTAGCAACCACCTAAACTCCATAGCAACCACCTAGCACACCCTAGCAACGGCCTAGAACTCCATAGCAACCACCTAGCAACACCCTAGCAACCACCTAGAACTCCATAGCAACCACCTAGCAACACCATAGCAACGCCTAGAACTCCTAGCAACCCCCTAGCAACACCCTAGCAACCACCTAAACCCATAGCAACCCCTAGCCATTGCAACCACCTAGCAACACCCTAGCAACCGCCTGAACTCCATAGCAACCCCTAGCAACACCCTAGCAACCACCTGAACCCATACAACCACCTAGCAACACCCTAGCAACCACTAGAACTCCATAGCAACCACCTAGCAACACCCTAGCAACCACCTAGAATCCATAGCAACCACCTAGCAACACCTAGCAACCACTAGAACTCCATAGCAACCACCTAGCAACACCCTAGCAACCACATGGGAAAACCATAGCAACCACCTAGCAACACCCATAGCAACCACCTAGAACTCCATAGCAACCACCTAGCAACACCCTAGCAACCACCTGAACCCATAGCAACCACCTAGCAACACCCTAGCAACCACTAGAACTCCATAGCAACCACCTAGCAACACCCATAGCAACGACTTGAACACCTTACAACTGCCTAGCAACACCCTAGCAACCCCTATAACTTCCATAGCAACCACCTAGAATACCCTAGCAACCCCCAAGCAACCACCTAGAACTCCATAGCAACCACCCACAACCACTAGCAACCACCTGGAACACCATAGAAATGCCTAGCAACACCCTAGCAACCACTATAACTCCAAAGCAACCACTGCAACCTAGCAACCACCCAGAACTCCATAGCAACCACCTAGTAACACCCTAGCAACCACCTGGAACCCATAGTCAACCATCTAGCAACACACCTAGCAACCACCTGAACACCATACAACATGCTTAGCAACACTACTAGCACAACCAGCAACATCCTAGCAAACTCCTAGCAACACCTAGAACGCCTATAACTCCATAGCAACCACCTACCAACATCCTAGCAGCCACCTAGAATACCCTAGCAACACCCTAGCAACTGCCTATAACTCCATAGCAATGCCTAGCAACACCCTAGCAACCGGCTATAACTCATACAACCACCTAGCAACACCCTAGCAACCACCTGGAACACGATAACAACTGCCTAGCACACCCTAGCAACCGCCTAGAACTCCATAGCAACCACACTTAGCAACCCTAGCAACCACCCAGCAATGCCCTAGCAACCACCTGAGTCAATGCACCACCTGAACGCCATAGCAACCACCTAGCACCACCCTAGCACCGCCCAGAATTCCTGAACCACTTAGAACTCCATAGAACCACCTAGCAACACCCTAGCAACTGCCTCAGACATTATAGAAACTACCTACCACTGTTCACTCCGTTCAGCAAAAAGTCGATTTTGCGTTAGCGGCAACCACACTTCACAATTTCTGCAGGAATTGTCTAGTTATTATTAGTGTGGTTGCCTCAGGCAACTACACTATTATTATCGCACATATTTATTATTATTATTATTCCACCCATTTTTTGGACCGCTACTCCTCCCAGAGTTTTCACACCACATACACGTGCCATATGTCAAAATGACCGGCTTCTTTGGGAATCGTGTGCTATTACTTTGTGGAAAGTTTCGCTGCACGGTTTTTGAGAAATATTAATTTTTATGCCCAATTTTTCCCCATAGAGATGAATGGAGAAGGTGACGTCATTCATATGCGAACGGTGAAGTTACAGCATTGGTCGGCTTTGCACACGTGATGCGGTCAGCTCTACGGTCTCAGCAGGCAGGATAGGAAATAGCTGATTGCGGAAGTGAAAGAACGATATTCAAAATGAAAAATTACAAATGAAAACGCTGTCAGCTAGGTATATCAACAAACATATGGCTTAGGCATAACCAGAAGTCCTCAATAATAATAGTATTTCACGAGACATTACGCTAATTCGTTGACGACGTTTCGTCACATGCAGCGTCTTAGAATTCTAGTGCTAACACACAGTGAATGGCTTTTATGCGATAATTGAGAGCACTTTCGGTTGACCTAAAAAAACGATATTAAAAACCAACAATATACGTGCTGTTATACCTGGTTAGAAAGCTTATGCTCTCAGCTACTGAATAAACGAATTTTCAAACAAGCCAGACTTTCCGTCTTTGCATGCTAGTGCTAACAAAGAGCGAATACGTTCTATGACATGATGACATAGCTTTCGGTTGACCTAAAAAACGATATTAAAAAAACAAAAATAGACGTGCTGTTATACCTGGTTAGAAAGCTTATGCTCTCAGCTACTGAATAAACGAATTTTCGAACAAGCCAGACTTTACTGAAAAGTGCAACAACGCCGTCAACAAAACGTGTGCAGCAGCTTCAGGTCCGGTCTTACTCCAGAAAAAGACGTCAGCTTGTAATACCACACATACTGCATTGAGTGCTCTGTAAGTTTGTAGTACAAACTGCCTTTATCTACACATCGTCGATCTAATAGGTGAGAGAATAAGCTTTCTAACAATGTATAATATGTCAATTTTGACTTTTGTAATACCGTTTTATGTTCCAGCGAGTTGGAAACTTTGGTCTCTTTATAACTGCATTACGCATTCAGCTAGTGAAAGCAACGCTTTCTCACCCCAACGCATTTGCTACAGTACACAACTCCGCTCGCTTGTTCATGCACCCCTCGTTATAACAGAAGTTACTAGTACTGGCTACCAGCCGATGCTTATTCACATAAGCCGTATGCAACTATTTTAACACATTTCTCGCCTCATTTTCTTTCTTAGAAATTTGGGTCGGCTAACACGTAATAGGCTTACCTCTGTCTACGAGTTGGTATCTAAGGTAACAGATTAACCTCTTAAGGCACAAGCCAAATTTTGCCAATCCTTGCCCATTTAGGGGGTACCCTATTTAAAGCTTTATAACTCCAGACGTGAACACCACAGAGACTTGAAAAATGGCTTAAATGAAGCAAGACATTTGTACAATTTACAATACTAACACAGATTAGTTTATATTCATAATTTTGGAAGAAATAAAGTGCCACAAATGCAATTGTTTTGACAAAAAATCCAAAATAAATTTGCACTTTTTAAGTTCGCAATGAAATACTGCGAGATTGAATATATGCAGGAGGTTAAACTATACATGTGCTAGGTCAAAAACTTCTTGACCACAAGTTCATAAAATCTAAGGGTGGATATGTAGAACTACTATAGATGTATGAAGCAAAAACTAAGCAGTGTACCCAGCATCTCCAAATCTATCCAAAATGTCTAAATTATGCATTGCTGTAAATCATAACATATCCATGTATTTCACTACAAATCAACTGTTTTGACTCAAGAAAATCACTGTTGCATAATTTTCAAATGGGAATTACAAGCTTTCAGTCAGTACAGTGGTCTAAAATAGCTAGGTGTCCAGAAACATATCCAAAATCTCTCCAAAACTGAATAAAATGTTTTTTGTCCATTATAAAGCATCTAAACGAGCCCCTTATGAGGGTTTAAGATGAAACATTGCTATCAGATTAAAAAAATAATGCAAAAACATTGTCACACAATGCGGTACAGTACCTAAATGTGTAATAATTAACTCGTGTGTATTTCTATACTCTGTACTCTCGTATGTTTTATTGTATGTGGATGAGACAACATGAAAACAATTTTCACCCGTCCACCACGTTTTGGCAATGTTCCAGCTCTGACGTCATCACTGTTGCATGCTTCGCAAAAACTATTACACTTCCGTCTAACGCTTACATTACAGTGTGAAATATTTACATTATATAACACCACTAACCTATTTAAAATACTCAATTTCAAAAGAACGTATATAACCGAAATATTTTGAACGATAATACTTACATAGCAATGGTGAAATCTCCTCTATGTTCAGTAGATAGAGACAGAGAGACAGTATCAATTATATTGTTCTATTCGCTTCTGTTTTGCTCCAGAAAACGATGTCAGCTAGGTCTATCAGCAAACATATGGCTTAGCTATGTTCAGAAGTCCTCAATAATAATAGTATTTTCCAAGAAATTACGAAATATCCTTGAACATGTTTCGTTAGGTGCATCGTATTTGTCTGCAACAGAGTGTGATTGCGTAAGTGAATGCTATGCTAAGAATATTTTCTGTTACGCTGACCTATAAAACGCTATTCCGAAAGCAGAATTAGACATGTTATACATCGTTAGAAAGCTTATACTCTCGCCTACCGAATAAATGAATTGTAAATCTAGTCAGACTGTACTAAAAAGGGCGACGACGCCGTAAACAACAGGTGTGGTGTTACGCACAGCTATTTTGGAAGATACCCAGGCGTCACAGATGCGCCTATATTTCCCAAACGGATTGTCCAAGACAATATATGACCACGCAGTCTCAAAAGGGACATCTCTACACGTAAAACCAACAGTAAGGTTTTATATTTATTCAATATTTAGTCCCAGATATTGACTGTAGAATGACATGGTATCATTTTTAAAAACTTTTTCTCGTTTATTTCGTTATTCAGTGAGCAGCGTTTTCACTGCTGTATAGGCATATCTTAGGGCTATTGTCGGGTTTATCTTGTTGCTATGACGGAATACGATTTTTTAGTGGTGAAAGAATATTTTTATGAATGCCAAGATAGACAATATTGTCCATTATGTCAAGGGTGGGGGGTGTTTTTTAGATGAGACTGCAGGGAGGGGGTGTGTGTTAAATGAACGACGGGAGCGACAATGGTGGGGCTGCGAAACTCCGTTTTCGGCATAGTTGTCATGTATCGTCTACTAATGAAACGGAAACAAAGCGTTTCTGTTTTCATCTCACACTTTGGTTGCAGTAGCACCGAATGTATGAGTTTAGTAATTTAGGCACGCGGGCGTGCCCACCACTAGGGGCTGTGCGCTAAGAGGTTAAACTCTGAATTGCAGCCCAGTTAAATGTTTTTATTTGAATGGTACAAATGAGCTGAACTTAACTTAACACCATCAATCAATCAAATTAATCTCCCTAGCCCTGTCTTGATTTTTAAAATGGTGCGGTGGCGCAGTGTACATATAGGGTTTTTCTAGACCCTCTTAACTGCCAGCTAGCTTGTGATTCGCCGTCACTCGTCACAGCAACTGCGTTCAAACACTGATCTCAAGTATGATGAGGTTCATTTAGCTCTGAATATGCGTGTCATACAACCGTTGCCGTGATGTTATAGCATGTATACCACACTCTGTCTCTGCTTATACTACAGAAACTGTTCGCTCCGTTCAGCACAAAGTCCACTTTGCGTTGGCGGCAACCACACTTCACAATTTCTGCAGGAATTGTCTAGTTATTATTATTATTATTCTATCTTTCCACCCATTTTTTGGACCGCTACTCCTCCCAGAGTTTTCGCACCACATACATGTGCAATATGTCAAATCGAGCGGTCTGATCGGGAATGGTGTGCTATTACTTTGTGGAAAGATTGGTTGCACGGTTTTTGAAAAATTTGAATTTTTGTCGGCAATTTTTCCCATAGAGAATGAATGGCGGAATGTTCACCTTTGTGATGTCACAATGCTCTGTCCTCTCACCCTTGTGATGTCACAATGCCCTGTCTTCTGGCAGCAGTACTCTGGTCTCTCTCTAGATTTGAACATTCGGCCATTCATCTCTATGGGGAAAAATTGCCCACAAATTGTGCAATGCCTCATTGGACATGGTAGAGAGTCCTTTGTCCATTGGTGGAGATCAGCCTCGCCCCCCTTCCTGATTGGCCGATGTTTGATATTTCATAACTTTTGAACCGTTTGTCATAGAGAACTATGGGTTGCGTCATTGGACTCAGTAAAGACCTAGCAACCACCTAGAACTCCATAGCAACCACCTAGCAACACCCTAGCAACGGCCTAGAACTCCATAGCAACCACCTAGCAACACCATAGCAACCACCTAGAACTCCATAGCAACCACCTAGCAACATCCTAGCAACCACTTCGAATACCCTAGCAACCCCCTAGCAACACCCTAGCAACCACCTAGAACTCCATAGCAACCACCTAGCAACACCCTAGCAACCGCCTAGAACTCCATAGCAACCGCCTAGCAACACCCTAGCAACCACCTAGAACTCCATAGCAACCACCTAGCAACACCCTAGCAACCGCCTGGAACTCCATAGCAACCACCTAGCAACACCCTAGCAACACCCTAGCAACCACCTAGAACTCCATAGCAACCACCTAGCAACACACTAGCAACGGCCTAGAACTCCATAGCAACCACCTAGCAACACCATAGCAACCACCTAAAACTCCATAGCAACCACCTAGCAACACACTAGCAACGGCCTAGAACTCCATAGCAACCACCTAGCAACACCATAGCAACCACCTAGAACTCCATAGCAACAACCTAGCAACACCCTAGCAACGGCCTAGAACTCCATAGCAACCACCTATAAACACCATAGCAACTGCCTAGAACTCCATAGCAACCACCTAGAACTCCATAGCAACCACCTAGCAACACCATAGCAACCGCCTAGAACTCCATAGCAACCACCTAGCAACACCATAGCAACCACCTAGAACTCCATGCAACCCCTAGCAACATCCTAGCAACCGGCTCTAACTCCATAGCAACGACCTAGCAACCCATAGCAACCAGCTGGAAACCTAGCAACCACTAGACATTCCATAGCAACCACCTGGAAACCATAGCAAATGCCTAGCAACACCCTAGCAACCACCTAGAACTACATAGCAACCACCTAGCAACATCCTAGCAACCACTAGAATACCCTAGCAACCACCTAGCAACACCTAGCAACACCTGGAACACCATAGCAACCACCTAGCAACACCCTAGCAACCATCTGGAACACCATAACAACTGCCTAGCAACACCCTAGCAACCACATGGGAACACCATAGCAACGCACCTAGCAACACCCTAGCAACCACCTAGAACTCCATAGCAACCACCTAGCAACACCCTAGCAACCGCCTAGAACTCCATAGCAACCACCTAGCAACACCATAGCAACCCCTAGAACTCCATAGCAACCACCTAGCAACACCCTAGCAACCACCTAGAACTCCATAGCAACACCCTAGCAACGCCTAGAACTCCATAGCAACCACCTAGCAACACCATAGCAACTGCCTAGAACTCCATAGCAACCACCTAGAACTCCATAGCAACCACCTAGCAACACCATAGCAACGGCCTAGAACTCCATAGCAACCACATAGAAACACCCTAGCAACCACCTAGAACTCCATAGCAACCACCTAGCAACACCATAGCAACGGCCTAGAACTC
This sequence comes from Anguilla rostrata, assembly GCF_018555375.3. Lineage (NCBI taxonomy): Eukaryota > Metazoa > Chordata > Actinopteri > Anguilliformes > Anguillidae > Anguilla > Anguilla rostrata. Next base: position 15,397 of record NW_026985603.1, on the reverse strand, counting down.
CATAGCAACCACCTAGAAACACCCTAGCAACCACCTGGAACACCATAGCAACCACCTAGCAACACCCTAGCAACCACTTGGAACACCATAACTGCCTAGAAACACCCTAGCAACCACTTGAACACCCAGCAACCACCTAGCAACACCCTAGCAACCACCTAGAACTCCATAGCAACCTCCTAGCAACACCCTAGCAACCACCTAGAACGCCATAGCAACCACCTAGCAACACCCTAGCAACGGTCTAGAACTCCTTAGCAACCACCTAGCAACACCATAGCAACTGCCTAAAACTCCATAGCAACCACCTAGCAACACCCTAGCAACCTCCTAGCAACATCCTAGCAAACTGCCTAGAACTCCATAGCAACCACTAACAACACCCTAGCAACCACTTGGAACACCTAACAACTGCCTAGCAACACCCTAGCAACCGCCTATAACTTCATAGCAACCACCTAGAATACCCTAGCAACCCCAAGCAACCACCTGGAACTCCATAGCAACCACCAAAAACACACTAGCAACCACCTGGAACACCATAGCAAATGCCTAGCAACACCCTAGCAACCAGCTATAACTCAAAAGCAACCACCTAGCCACACTATAGCAACCACCTAGAACTCCATAGCAACCACCTAGCAACACCCTAGCAACCACCTGGAACACCATAGCAACCACCTAGCAAACCCTAGCAACCACCTGATACACCATAACAACTGCCTAGCAACACTATAGCAACACCTAGCAACATGCTAGCAACCACCTAGAAAACACCCTAGCAACACCCTAGCAACCGCCTATAACTCCATAGCAACACTAGCAACATCCTAGCAGCCACCTAGATACCCTAGCACACCCTAGCACTGCCTATAACTCCATAGCAAATGCCTAGCAACACCCTAGCAACCGGCTATAACTCCATAGCAACCACCTAGCAACACCCTAGCAACCACCTGGAACACCATAACAACTGCCTAGCAACACCCTAGCAACCGCCTAGAACTCCATAGCAACCACCTACCAACCACTTAGCATACCCTAGCAACCACCTAGCAATGCCCTAGCAACCACCTGGAGCTCAATAGCAACCACCTGAAACTCCATAGCAACCACCTAGCACCACCCTAGCGACCGCCTAGAATTCCATGAAACCACTTAGAACTCCATAGAACCAACTAGCAACACCCTAGCAACTGCCTCAGACATCATAGCAACTACCTACCACTGTTCACTCCGTTCAGCACAAAGTCGACTTTGCGTTGGCGGCAACCACACTTCACAATTTCTGCAGGAATTGTCTAGTTATTATTATTATTCTTTCCGCCTGTTTTTTGGACCGCTACTCCTCCCAGAGTTTTCGCACCACATACACGTGCAATATGTCAAATCGAGCGGCTTGATCGGGAATGGTGTGCTATTACTTTGTGGAAAGATTGGTTGCACGGTTTTTGAAAAATTTGAATTTTTGTGGGCAATTTTTCCCCATAGGGAATGAATGGCGGAATGTTCACCCTTGTGATGTCACAATGCTCTGTCTTCTCACCCTTGTGATGTCACAATGCCCTGTCTTCTAGCAGCAGTACTCTGGTCTCTCTCTAGATTTGAACATTCTGCCATTCATCTCTATGGGGAAAAATTGCCCACAAATTGTGCAATGCCTCATTGGACATGGTAGAGAGTCCTTTGTCCATTGGTGGAGATCAGCCTCGCCCCCCTTCCTGATTGGCCGATGTTTGATATTTCATAACTTTTGAACCGTTTGTCATAGTGAACTATGGGTCGCGTCATTGGACTCAGTAAAGACCTAGCAACCGCCTAGAACTCCATAGCAACCCCCTAGCAACACCCTAGCAACCACCTAGTACATCCTAACAACGGCCTAGAACTCCATAGCAACCACCTAACAACACACTAGCAACCACCTGGAACACCATAGCAAATGCCTGGCAACACCCTAGCTACCGGCTAGAACTCCATAGCAACCACCTAGCAACACCCTAGCAACGGCCTAGAACTCCATAGCAACCACCTAGCAACACCATAGCAACCACGGACCCATAACACTCCATAGCAACACACCTAGCAACCACCTAGCAACACCCTAGCAACCACCTAGAACTCCATAGCAACCACCTAGCAACACCTAGCAACCACCTAGCAACTCCATAGCAACCACCTAGAACTCCATAGCAACCACCAAACAAACACTAGCAACACCAACCTAGCATACCACTAGCAACACCCTAGCAAACCGCCTAAACTCCATAGAACCACCTAGCAACATCCTAGCAACCACTAGAAACCCTAGCAACCACTAGCAACACCATAGCAACCACCTAGACATAGAACCACCTAGCAACCCTAGCAACCACCTGAAACCATACAACTGCCTAGCAACCCCCTAGCAACACCCTAGCAACCCCTAGAACTCCATAGCAACCACCTAACACACCTAGCAACACCTAGAACCACCTAGCAACACTAGCAACACCTAGCAACCACCTAGAACTCCATAGCAACCACCTAGCAACACCTAGCAACACCTAGAACCCATAGCAACCACTAGCAACACCTAGCAACCACCTGGAACCATAGCAACCACCTAGCAACACCTAGCAACACTGGAACACCATAACAACCCTAGCAACACCTAGCAACCACTGAACCCATAGCAACGACCTAGCAACCTCCCTAGCAACCACTGGAACACCATACAACTGCCTAGCAACACCTGCGCAACCACTAAACTCCATAACAACCACCTAGCAACATCCTAGCAACCACTTAGAATACCTAGCAACCCCTAGCAACACCCTAGCAACCACCTGGAACCCATAGCAACCACCTAGCAACACCTAGCACAACTGGAACCCATAGCAACTGCCTAGCAACACCCTAGCAACCACTAACTCCAAAGCAACCACCTAGCAACACCCTAGCAACCACCTAGAACTCCATAGCAACCACCTAGCAAACCCTAGCAACCTAGAACCCTAGCAACCACCTAGCAAACCCTAGCAACGCTAGAACTCCTTAGCAACCACCTAGCAACACCCTAGCAACGCCTAGAACTCCATAGCAACCAACTCCTAGACTAACACCATAGCAACCCCTAGAACTCCATAGCAACCACCTAGCAACCACCTAGCAACCACCTAGCAACACCCTAGCAAACCGAGCCTAGAACTCCATAGCAACCAACCAGGACGCAACCCCTAGCAACCACCTAGAACCCTAGAACCAACCTAGCAACACCTAGCAACGCCTAGAACTCCATAGCAACCACCTAGCAACACCATAGCAACCCCTAGAACTCCAAGCAACAACACCTAGCAACACACCTACAGCAACCAACCTACAGCAACACCATAGCAACACCTAAATGTCCCTAGAACCCATAACCATACCACCTGAACACATAGCAACCAAAACCCTAGCAACACCCTAGCAACCACTTGAACAGCCCATACAACCCTAGCAACACCCTAGCAACCACTGGAACACAAAAGCAACCCCTAGCAACACCCTAGCAACCACCTAGAACTCCATAGCAACCACCTACAACACCATAGCAACCACCTGAACACCACATAGCAACACCATAGCAAACACTCCTAGCACCACCTAGCAACACCATAGTAACCCCTAGAACACCATAGCAACCACTAGCAACACCCTAGCAACCACCTGGAAACCATAGCAACCACCTAGCAACACCTAGCAACATTGGAACACCATAACAACTGTCCCTAGCAACCACAACACCTAGCAACCACCTTAGAACATAACCATAACAACTGCCTAGCAACACCCTAGCAACCGCCTAAACTCATACAACCACCTAGAATCTAGCACCTAGCTACACCCCAGCAACCACCCTGGAACCCATAGCAACCACCCAACACCCTAGCAACACCTGGAACACCATACAACTGCCTAGCAACACCCTAGCAACCACATAACCCAAAGCAACACCTAGCAACACCTAGCAACCACCTAGAACTCCATAGCAACCACCTAGCAACACCCTAGCAACGCCTAGAACCCATAGAATACACACCTAGCAAACCTACACCACTAAACTCCTAGCAACCACTAGCAACACCTAGCAACAATCTAGCAACCACCTAGCAACACCTAGCAACCGCCTAAACTCCATAGCAACCACTAGCAACACCTAGCACCACCTAGAAACCCTAGCAACCGCCTAGAACTCCATAGCAACCACCGAGCACACCCTAGCAACCACCTATAACTCCATAGCAACCACCTAGCAACACCCTAGCAACCACCTGGAACACCATAACAACTGCCTAGCAACACCCTTGCAACCGCCTAGAACTCCATAGCAACCACCTACCAACCACTTAGCATACCCTAGCAACCACCTAGCAATGCCCTAGCAACCACCTGGAGCTCAACAGCAACCACCTGAAACTCCATAGCAACCACCTAGCACCACCCTAGCGACCGCCTAGAATTCCATGAAACCACTTAGAACTCCATAGAACCACCTAGCAACACCCTAGCAACTGCCTCAGACATCATAGCAACTACCTACCACTGTTCACTCCGTTCAGCACAAAGTCGACTTTGCGTTGGCGGCAACCACACTTCACAATTTCTGCAGGAATTGTCTAGTTATTATTATTATTATTCCACCCATTTTTTGGACCGCTACTCCTCCCAGAGTTTTCACACCACATACACGTGCCATATGTCAAAATGACCGGCTTCTTTGGGAATCGTGTGCTATTACTTTGTGGAAAGTTTCGCTGCACGGTTTTTGAGAAATATTAATTTTTATGCCCAATTTTTCCCCATAGAGATGAATGGAGAAGGTGACGTCATTCATATGCGAACGGTGAAGTTACAGCATTGGTCGGCTTTGCACACGTGATGCGGTCAGCTCTACGGTCTCAGCAGGCAGGATAGGAAATAGCTGATTGCGGAAGTGAAAGAACGATATTCAAAATGAAAAATTACAAATGAAAACGCTGTCAGCTAGGTGTATCAACAAACATATGGCTTAGGCATAACCAGAAGTCCTCAATAATAATAGTATTTCACGAGACATTACGCAAATTCGTTGACGACGTTTCGTCACATGCAGCGTCTTAGAATGCTAGTGCTAACAAACAGTGAATGGCTTTAATGCGGTAATGAGAGCACTTTCGGTTGACCTAAAAAAACGATATTAAAAAACCAACAATATACGTGCTGTTATACCTGGTTAGAAAGCTTATGCTCTCAGCTACTGAATAAATGAATTTTCAAACAAGCCAGACTTTGCGTATTTGCATGCTAGTGCTAACAAAGAGCGAATACGTTCTATGACATGATGACATAGCTTTCGGTTGACCTAAAAAAACGATATTAAAAAAACAAAAATAGACGTGCTGTTATACCTGGTTAGAAAGCTTATGCTCTCAGCTACTGAATAAACGAATTTTCAAACAAGCCAGACTTTGCGTGTTTGCATGCTAGTGCTAACAAAGAGCGAATACGTTCTATGACATGATGACATAGCTTTCGGTTGACCTAAAAAAATGATATTAAAAAAACAAAAATAGACGTGCTGTTATACCTGGTTAGAAAGCTTATGCTCTCAGCTACTGAATAAACGAATTTTCAAACAAGCCAGACTTTGCGTATTTGCATGCTAGTGCTAACAAAGAGCGAATGCGTTCTATGACATAGCTTTCGGTTGACCTAAAAAAACGATATTCCAAAACCTAAAATAGACGTGCTGTTATACCTGGTTAGAAAGCTTATGCTCTCAGCTACTGAATAAACGAATTTTCAAACAAGCCAGACTTTGCGTATTTGCATGCTAGTGCTAACAAAGAGCGAATACGTTCTATGACATGATGACATAGCTTTCGGTTGACCTAAAAAAAACGATATTAAAAAAACAAAAATAGACGTGCTGTTATACCTGGTTAGAAAGCTTATGCTCTCAGCTACTGAATAAACGAATTTTCAAACAAGCCAGACTGTACTGAAAACTGGAACAACGCCGTCAACAGCACGTGTGCAGCAGCTTCAGGTCCGGTCTAACTCCAGAAATTTGGGTCGGCTAACACGTAGTAGGATATCCTATGTCTATGAGTTCGTATCTAAGGTAACAGATTAAACTCTGAATTGCAGCACAGTTAAATGTTTTTATTTGAATGGTACAAATGAGCTGAACTTAACGTAAAACCATAAATCAATCACATTAATCTCCCTAGCCCTGTCTTGCTTTTTAAAATGGAGCGGTTGTGCAGTGCAGATATAACGTTTTTCCAAGACCCTCTGAAGTGGCCAGCTAGCTTTATGATTCGCCGTCACTCGTCACAGCATACCGTGAGTAAATCGCTGATCTCAAGTATTGATGAAGGGTTAATTTAGCTCTGAATATGTGTGTTGCAAATGAACTCGTTGCCGTGATGTTATAGCATGTATAGCATACTCTGTCTCTGCTTATACTACAGAAACTGTTCACTCCGTTGAGCACAAAGTTGACTGCGTTGGCGGCAACCACACTTCACAATTTCTGCAGGAATTGTCTAGTTATTGTGGTTGCCTTAGGGCAACTACACTATTATTATTGCACATATTATTATTATTATTTTTTTTATTATTCTATCTTTCCACCCATTTTTTGGACCGCTACTCCTCCCAGAGTTTTCACACCACATACACGTGCCATATGTCAAAATGACCGGCTTCTTTGGGAATCGTGTGCTATTACTTTGTGGAAAGTTTCGCTGCACGGTTTTTGAGAAATATTAATTTTTATGCCCAATTTTTCCCCATAGAGATGAATGGAGAAGGTGACGTCATTCATATGCGAACGGTGAAGTTACAGCATTGGTCGGCTTTGCACACGTGATGCGGTCAGCTCTACGGTCTCAGCAGGCAGGATAGGAAATAGCTGATTGCGGAAGTGAAAGAACGATATTCAAAATGAAAAATTACAAATGAAAACGCTGTCAGCTAGGTGTATCAACAAACATATGGCTTAGGCATAACCAGAAGTCCTCAATAATAATAGTATTTCACGAGACATTACGCAAATTCGTTGACGACGTTTCGTCACATGCAGCGTCTTAGAATGCTAGTGCTAACAAACAGTGAATGGCTTTAATGCGGTAATGAGAGCACTTTCGGTTGACCTAAAAAAACGATATTAAAAAACCAACAATATACGTGCTGTTATACCTGGTTAGAAAGCTTATGCTCTCAGCTACTGAATAAATGAATTTTCAAACAAGCCAGACTTTGCGTTGCAGCTAGTGCTAAAGAGCGATCGTCTTGCATGATGCTAGTTCGGTGCCCTAAAAACGAATAAAAACAAATGAGGGCTGTTAACTGTAAGCTTATGCTCTCAGCTAGATAAACAATTCAAACAAGCCAGACTTGGTATTGCATTAGGCTAAAAGACATATTCTATGCGATGGTAGCTTCGGACCTAAAAAAACGATATTAAAAAAACAAAAATAGACGTGCTGTTATACCTGGTTAGAAAGCTTATGCTCTCAGCTACTGAATAAACGAATTTTCAAACAAGCCAGACTGTACTGAAAACTGGAACAACGCCGTCAACAGCACGTGTGCAGCAGCTTCAGGTCCGGTCTAACTCCAGAAATTTGGTCGGCTAACACGTAGTAGGCTATCCTGTGTCTATGAGTTCGTATCTAAGGTAACAGATTAAACTCTGAATTGCAGCACAGTTAAATGTTTTTATTTGAATTGTAAAAATGAGCTGAACTTAACGTAAAACCATAAATCAATCACATTAATCTCCCTAGCCCTGTCTTGCTTTTTAAAATGGAGCGGTTGTGCAGTGCAGATATAACGTTTTTCCAAGACCCTCTGAAGTGGCCAGCTAGCTTTATGATTCGCCGTCACTCGTCACAGCATACCGTGAGTAAATCGCTGATCTCAAGTATTGATGAAGGGTTAATTTAGCTCTGAATATGTGTGTTGCAAATGAACTCGTTGCCGTGATGTTATGGCATGTATAGCATACACTGGCTGTGTCCCAAACCGCAAACTTCCATGCTCCACACTACCGTGCTCCGGAATACGCACTCCAGGCAATGCTTGGGACTATGTTCTCCGAACCATGGAAGTGCAGTAGCACGGAGAAACAGTTAAATGAGTGGGATGCACTTCGTGACGACATCTGACCCATAACCTTTAACCTTTGCCGTAACTATCGGTAAAATTCCGGTAATAAACCTGAGGGGAATAACGTGAGTGAGAGGGCATATTATCGACCATCTGAAATGCTACCGCATTTATTTCATATTTAATCAAGCGGACTGGACTCCGTTACCTATTTAAATGCAAGTCTTGTAAAAATTACACATAACTGTCTAAATGGGAAAAAATCTTACTTAATACATATACATTTTAGTTATATTGATATACTAATTAATTCCTTAATCACGACCATTAAGTAGTGCAAACGTCGCTTCTTCTTAATGGCTATTTTGCTCCCTGCTACTTGGGTTACAATTGTGAATATGTAGCGGATCGCTAGAAATGCTAGTAGGGACCAGCCTTTTTCATATTAACCTGAAATACACAAGACGGGACACTTCTACAATATGATCTCAAGTAAAGACAAGTTCCATTAATCTATATGCAGTGGCAGATACATGTCCCCGTAGCAACTAAAGCTAGCACTGGGCGAAAATCGCGAAAGTACTGAAAGAATTACCTCCGGAGGATAACAAGGACGTTTTTTTCTACATAACTAGGTACAGGTTGTTACTTATATTTCGCCTATTTTACATAGACTACAGTTGAAAATCTGATGTTTTCATGTCTACCGAACGAACCCGGTCGGTAGATGCTCACACTGAGTAGTAGTAGGCTACTGAAATATTATGATCTAGACTAACCAGTAGGCTAATATCAGCAACTTTTTGCGAGCTAGCCACTTCAATTGAATTCTCCTTTTTGCTGTCAGAAGAGCAGTGGAAGGCAACGATAGCTTGGAAAATATTAATTGCAGTTTGGATAGCTTTCAGTGTACTGTCAACCCCATAATAAAGTTGCCATTTCATTGTAAACAGTCGTGTCTGTTTTTTTCATTATTTTCGCGCTGTATACTTTCGCGCTGGGTACTCAGTTAGGCAACATTTATGGAGCCGGTCATGTTTGTGGTGGCTACTCCATAGGCAAGGGGTGTATTTCAAATTAAATGAAAAGATGGGCAGTGGCGAGAATAAAACGGCAGTTTATAATTCAAGACGGGACCCGACGATTAGCACCGATGTATTCAATATAGCTCCTTACACTCGTTAAAAGTACATATCTTTAAACTAATAAAAACAACTGATACTTTACATATTGCGTTATTCATTAACACTGTACCACTTTATTTATACACCAACTCCTGTTTACCATTTTCCTATGACATGATTTCAGTTTCCAATCCGAGAGAGTAGCCTACACTAGACTGTCATCCGCCATTACCGTTGTTTTTGGCCGTTTTCGCGAAAGGAACTATGGTATTTTTCCCAGTCGGAGCATGCACGGATGCACACTTCAAATTTTGATCAAATGGAGTGCGCATCCGGGTACTTTATCCGTGCTCCGCGCTACCGAACTTCGGTTTGGACTCGCACTCCAAGATGGCGGCATGCTCGCTATGTGCACTCGGAGCATGGAAGTATGCGGTTTGGGACACAGCCTCTGTCTCTGCTTATACTACAGAAACTGTTCACTCCGTTGTGCACAAAGTTGACTGCGTTGGCGGCAACCACACTTCACAATTTCTGCAGGAATTGTCTAGTTAGTGTGGTTGCCTTAGGGCAACTACACTATTATTATTGCACATATTCTTTATTATTATTAGTGTGGTTGCCTTAGGGCAACTACACTATTATTATTGCACATATTATTATTATTTATTATTTATTCCGCCCGTTTTTTGGACCGCTACTCCTCCCAGAGTTTTCGCACCACATACACGTGCAATATGTCAAATCGAGCGGCTTGATCGGGAATGGTGTGCTATTACTTTGTGGAAAGATTGGTTGCACGGTTTTTGAAAAATTTGAATTTTTGTGGGCAATTTTTCCCATAGAGAATGAATGGCGGAATGTTCACCTTTGTGATGTCACAATGCTCTGTCTTCTCACCCTTGTGATGTCACAATGCCCTGTCTTCTGGCAGCAGTACTCTGGTCTCTCTCTAGATTTGAACATTCTGCCATTCATCTCTATGGGGGAAAATTGCCCACAAATTGTGCAATGCCTCATTGGACATAGTAGAGAGTCCTTTGTCCATTGGTGGAGATCAGCCTCGCCCCCCTTCCTGATTGGCCGATGTTTGATATTCCATAACTTTTGAACCGTTTGTCATAGAGAACTATGGGTGGCGACATTGGACTCAGTAAAGACCTAGCAACCGCCTAGAACTCCATAGCAACCCCTAGCAACATCCTAGCAACCGGCTCTAACTCCATAGCAACAACCTAGCAACACCCTAGCAACCGGCTATTACTCCATAGCAACCACCTAGCAACACCATAGCAACCACCTAGAACTCCATAGCAACCACCTAACAACACCCTAGCAACCATCTGGAACACCATAGCAACCACCTAGCAACACCCTAGCAACGACCTGGAACACCATAGCAACCAGCTAGCAACACCTTAGCAACCACGTGGAAAACCATAGCAACCACCTAGCAACACCATAGCAACCGCCTAGAACTCCATAGCAACCACCTAGCAACACCCTAGCAACCACCTAGAACTCCATAGCAACAACCTAACAACACACTAGCAACCACCTAGAACACCATAGCAAATGCCTAGCAACACCCTAGCAACCGGCTATAACTCCATAGCAACCACCTAGCAACACCATAGCAACTGCCTAAAACACCATAGCAACAACCTAGCAACACCCTAGCAACCACCTGGAACACCATAGCAACCACCTACCTACACCCTAGCAACCACCTGGAACACCATAACAACTGCCTAGCAACACCCTAACAGCCGCCTATAACTCCATAGCAACCACTTAGCAACATCCTAGCAACCACCTAGAATACCCTAGCAACACCCTAGCAATCGCCTATAACTCCATAGCAAATGCCTAGCAACACCCTAGCAACCGACTATAACTTCAGAGCAACCACCTAGCAACATCCTAGCAACCACTTAGAATACCCTAGCAACACCCTAGCAACACCCTAGCAACCACCTAGAACTCCATAGCAACCACCTAGCAACACCCTAGCAACCACCTAGAACTCCATAGCAACCACCTAGCAACACCATAGCAACCACCTTGAACTCCATAGCAACCACCTAGCAACACCCTGGCAACCACCTAGAACTCCATAGCAACCACCTAGCAACACCCTAGCAACGGCCTAGAACTCCATAGCAACCACCTAGCAACACCATAGCAACCGCCTAGAACTCCATAGCAACCACCTAGCAACATCCTAGAAACCACTTAGAATACCCTAGCAACCCCCTAGCAACCACCTAGAACTCCATAGCAACCACCTCGCAACACCCTAGCAACCGCCTAGAACTCCATAGAAACCACCTAGCAACACCATAGCAACCGCCTAGAACTCCATAGCAACCACCTAGCAACACCCTAGCAACCACCTAGAACTCCATAGCAACCACCTAGCAACACCCTAGCAACCGCCTAGAACTCCATAGATACCACCTATCAACACCATAGCAACCGCCTAGAACTCCATAGCAACAACCTAGCAACAACCTAGCAACCGGCTATTACTCCATAGCAACAACCTAGCAACACCATAGCAACCACCTAGAACTCCATAGCAACCACCTAGCAACACCCTAGCAACCACCTGGAACACGATAGCAACCACCTAGCAACACCCTAGCAACGGCCTGAAACACCATAGCAACCAGCTAGCAACACCATAGCAACCGCCTAGAACTCCATAGCAACCACCTAGCAACACCCTAGCAACCACCTAGCAACACCATATCAACCGCCTAGAACTCCATAGCAACCACCTAGCAACACCCTAGCAACCTCCTGGAACACCATAGCAACCACCTAGCAACACCCTAGCAACCACTTGGAACACAATAACAACTGCCTAGCAACACCCTAGCAACCACTAGGAACACCATAGCAACCACCTAGCAACACCCTAGCAACCACCTAGAACTCCATAGCAACCACCTAGCAACACCCTAGCAACGGCCTAGAACTCCGTTACAACCACCTAGCAACACCATAGCAACCACCTAGAACTCCATAGCAACCACCTTGCAACACCCTAGCAACCACCTAGCAACACCATAGCAACCGCCTAGAACTCCATAGCAACCACCTAGCAACCACCTGGAACACCATAGCAATGACCTAGCAACACCCTAGCAACCACCTGGAACACCATAACAACTGCCTAGCAACACCCTAGCAACTGTCTATAACTCCATAGCAACCACCTAGCAACATCCTAGCAACCACTCAGAATACCCTAGCAACCCCCTAGCAACACCCTAGCAACCAACTATTACTCCATAGCAACCACCGAACAACACACTAGCAACCACCTGGAACACCATAGCAAATGCCTAGCAACACCCTAGCAACCGGCTATAACTCCATAGCAACCACCTAGCAACACCATAGCAACTGCCTAAAACACCATAGCAACCACCTAGCAACACCCTAGCAACCACCTGGAACACCATAGCAACCACCTACCTACACCCTAGCAACCACCTGGAACACCAAAACAACTGCCTAGCAACACCCTAACAGCCGCCTATATCTCCATAGCAACCACCTAGAATACCCTAGCAACACCCTAGCAATCGCCTATAACTCCATAGCAACCACCTAGCAACATTCTAGCAACCACTTAGAATACCCTAGCAACCACCTAGCAATGCCCTAGCAACCACCTGGAGCTCAATAGCAACCACCTAGAGCTCCATAGAACCACCTAGCAACACCCTAGCAACTGCCTCAGACATCATAGCAACTACCTACCACTGTTCACTCCGTTCAGCACAAAGTCGACTTTGCGTTGGCGGCAACCACACTTCACAATTTCTGCAGGAATTGTCTAGTTAGTGTGGTTGCCTTAGGGCAACTACACTATTATTATTGCACATATTATTATTATTATTATTATTTATTTATTCCACGCATTTTTTGGACCGCTACTCCTCCCAGAGTTTTCGCACCACGTACACGTGCAATATGTCAAATCGAGCGGCCTGATCGGGAATGGTGTGCTATTACTTTTTGGAAAGTTTGGGTGGACGGTTTTTGAAAAATTTGAATTTTTGTGGGCAATTTTTCCCATAGAGAATGAATGGCGGAATGTTCACCTTTGTGATGTCACAATGCTCTGTCTTCTCACCCTTGTGATGTCACAATGGTCTGTCTTCTAGCAGCAGTACCCTGGTCTCTCTCTAGATTTGAACAATCTGCCATTCATCTCTATAGGAAAAATGCCCACAAATTGTACAATGCCTCATTGGCCATGGTAGAGAGTCCCTTGTCCATTGGTGTAGATCAGCCTCGCCCCCTTCCTGATTGGCCGATGTTTGATATTCCATAACTTTGAACCGTTTGTCATAGAGAACTATGGGTCGCGACATTGACTCAGTAAAGACCCAGCAACCGCCTAGAACTCCATAGCAACCCCTAGCAACACCCTAGCAACCACCTAGAACACCCTAGCAACGGCCTAGAACTCCATAGCAACCACTAACAACACACTAGCAACCACCTGGAACACCATAGCAAATGCCTGGCAACACCCTAGCAAACGGCTATAACGCCATAGCAACCACCTAGCAACACCATAGCAACCACCTAGAACACCATAGCAACCACCTAGCAACACCCTAGCAACCACCTGGAACACCATAGCAACCACCTTGCAACACCCTAGCAACAATCTGGAACACCATAGCAACCACTTCGAATACCCTAGCAACCCCCTAGCAACACCCTAGCAACCACCTAGATCTCCATAGCAACCACCTAGCAACACCCTAGCAACCGCCTAGAACTCCATAGCAACCACCTAGCAACACCCTAGCAACCGCCTAGAACTCCATAGCAACCGCCTAGCAACACCCTAGCAACCACCTAGAACTCCATAGCAACCACTTAGCAACACCCTAGCAACCGCCTAGAACTCCATAGCAACCACCTAGCAACACCATAGCAACACCCTAGCAACCACCTAGAACTCCATAGCAACCACCTAGCAACATCCTAGCAACCACCTAGAACTTCATAGCAACCACTTAGCAACACCCTAGCAACGGCCTAGAACTCCATAGCAACCACCGAGCAACACCCTGGCAACCACGTGGAACACCATAGCAACCACCTAGCAACACCCATGCAACCAGCTGGAACACCATAACAACTGCCTAGCAACACCCTAGCAACCACCTATAACTCCATAGCAACCACCTAGCAACATCCTAGCAACAGACTGGAACACTATAACTGCCTAGCAACACCCTAGCAACCGCCTAGAACTCCATAGAACCACCTAGCAACACCGTAGCAACAGCCTCAAACTCCATAGCAACATCCTAGCAACACCCTTGACACCACCTAAAACACCAAAGTCACCACCAGAACATCATAGCAACTACCTTCCACTGTTCACTCTTTTCAGTAGAAAGTCGACTTTGCATTGGCGGCAACCACACTTCACAATTTCTGCAGGAATTGTCTAGTTATTATTATTATTATTCCACCCATTTTTTGGACCGCTACTCCTCCCAGAGTTTTCACACCACATACACGTGCCATATGTCAAAATGACCGGCTTCTTTGGGAATCGTGTGCTATTACTTTGTGGAAAGTTTCGCTGCACGGTTTTTGAGAAATATTAATTTTTATGCCCAATTTTTCCCCATAGAGATGAATGGAGAAGGTGACGTCATTCATATGCGAACGGTGAAGTTACAGCATTGGTCGGCTTTGCACACGTGATGCGGTCAGCTCTACGGTCTCAGCAGGCTGGATAGGAAATAGCTGATTGCGGAAGTGAAAGAACGATATTCAAAATGAAAAATTACAAATGAAAACGCTGTCAGCTAGGTATATCAACAAACATATGGCTTAGGCATACCCAGAAGTCCTCAATAATAATAGTATTTCACGAGACATTACGCTAATTCGTTGACGACGTTTCGTCACATGCAGCGTCTTAGAATGCTAGTGCTAACAAACAGTGAACGGCTTTAATGCGAAAATGAGAGCACATTCGGTTGACCTAAAAAAACGATATAAAAAAACCAACAATATACGTGCTGTTATACCTGGTTAGAAAGCTTATGCTCTCAGCTACTGAATAAACGAATTTTCAAACAAGCCAGACTTTGCGTATTTGC
>NW_026985602.1:14183-34612 GCF_018555375.3 Anguilla rostrata | reverse complement strand
TATTATTTTTTTTCCACCCCTTTTTTTGGACCGCTACTCCCCCCAGAGTTTTTTCGCCCCACTACATGTGAAATATGTCAAATGAGCGGCCGGATGGGGAAGGGTGTGCTATTCCTTGTGGAAAGTTTGGGTGAACGGTTTTTAAAATATTTGAATTTTGTGGGCAATTTTTCCCATGAAATGAATGGCGGAATGTTCACCTTTGTGATGTCACAATGCTCTATCTTCTCACCCTTGTGATGTCACAATGGTCTGCTTCTAGCAGCAGTACCTGGTCTCTCTCTAGATTTGAACATTCTGCCATTCTATCTATAGGGAAAAAATGTCCACAAATTGTGCAATGCCTCATTGGCCATGGTAGAAAGTCCATGTCCATTGGTGTAGATCAGCCTCGCCCCCCTTCCTGATTGGCCATTTTTTGATATTCATATCTTTCATCCGTTTGTCATAGAGAAAATATGGCTCACGACTTTGGACTCAGTAAAGACCCAGCAAACCCCCTAGAACTCCATAGCAACCCCCTACAATCCTAGCAAACCGGGCCCAACTCCATAGCAAGACCTAGCAACACCATAACAACCGCTAGAACACCCTAGCACCGTCTAGAATCCATAGCAACCACCTGGAACACCATAGCAAATGCCTAGCAATGCCCTAGCAACCGGCTATAACTCCATAGCAACCACCTAGCAACACCATGGCAACCACCTAGAACTCCATAGCAACCACCTAGCAACACCCTAGCAACCACCTGGATCACCATAACAACTGCCTAGTAACACCCTAGAAACCGCATAAAACTCCATAGCAACCACCTAGCAACACCCTAGCAACTGCCTCAGACATCATAGCAACTACCTACCACTGTTCACTCTGTTCAGCACAAAGTCGACTTTGCGTTGGCGGCAACCACACTTCACAATTTCTGCAGGAATTGTCTAGTTATTATTATTATTATTTATTCCGCCCATTTTTTGGACCGCTACTCCTCCCAGAGTTTTCGCATCACATACTCGTGCAATATGTCAAATCGAGCGGCATGATCGGGAATGGTGTGCTATTACTTTGTGGAAAGATTGGTTGTACAGTTTTTGAAAAATTTGAATTTTTCTGGGCAATTTTTCCCATAGAGAATGAATGGCGGAATGTTCACCTTTGTGATGTCACAATGCTCTGTCTTCTCACCCTTGTGATGTCACAATGGCCTGTCTTCTGGCAGCAGAACTCTGGTCTCTCTCTAGATTTGAACATTCGGCCATTCATCTCTATGGGGAAAAATTGCCCACAAATTGTGCAATGCCTCATTGGACATGGTAGAGAGTCCTTTGTCCATTGGTGGAGATGAGCCTCGCCCCCCTTCCTGATTGGCCGATGTTTGATATTTCATAACTTTTGAACCGTTTGTCATAGAGAACTATGGGTCGCGTCATTGGACTCAGTAAAGACCTAGCAACCATTTAGAATACCCTAGCAACCACCTAGCAACACCCTAGCAACCACCTGGAACACCATAGCAACAACCTAGCAACACCCTAGCAACAATCTGGAACACCATAACAACTGCCAAGCAACACCCTAGCAACCACATGGAACACCATAGCAACGACCTAGCAACACCCTAGCAACCACCTAGAACTCCATAGCAACCACCTAGCAACACCCTAGCAACCGCCTAGAACTCCATAGCAACCACCTAGCAACACCATAGCAACCGCCTAGAACTCCATAGCAACCACCTACCAACCACTTAGCATACCCTAGCAACCACCTAGCAATGCCCTAGCAACCACCTGAAACTCCATAGCAACCACCTAGCACCACCCTAGCGACCGCATAGAATTTCATGAAACCACTTAGAACTCCATAGAACCACCTAGCAACACCCTAGCAACTGCCTCAGACATCATAGCAACTACCTACCACTGTTCACTTCTTTCAGCACAAAGTCGACTTTGCGTTGGCGGCAACCACACTTCACAATTTCTGCAGGAATTGTCTAGTTATTATTATTATTATTCCACCCATTTTTTGGACCGCTACTCCTCCCAGAGTTTTCACACCACATACGCGTGCAATATGTCAAATCGAGCGGCTTCATCGGGAATGGTGTGCTATTACTTTTTGGAAAGTTTGGGTGGACGGTTTTTGAAATATTTGAATTTTTGTGTGCAATTTTTCCCATAGAGAATGAATGGCGGAATGTTCACCTTTGTGATGTCACAATGCTCTGTCTTTTCACCCTTGTGATGTCACAATAGTCTGTCTTCTAGCAGCAGTACTCTGGTCGCTCGCTAGATTTGAACATTCTCCCATTCATCTCTATGGGGAAAAATTGCCCACAAATTGTGCAATGCCTCATTGGACATGGTAGAGAGTCCTTTGTCCATTGGTGGAGATCAGCCTTGCTCCCCTTCCTCATTGGCCGATGTTTGATATTTCATAACTTTTGAACCGTTTGTCATAGAAAACTATGGGTCGCGTCATTGGACTCAGTAAAGACCTAGCAACTGCCTAGAACTCCATAGCAACCCCCTAGCAACATCCTAGCAACCGGCTCTAACTCCATAGCAACGACCTAGCAACCCATAACAACCAGCTAGAAAACCCTAGCAACCATCTAGAATTCCATAGCAACCACGTGGAACACCATAGAAAATGCCTAGCAACACCCTAGCAACCACCTATAACTCCATAGCAACCACCTAGCAACATCCTAGCAACCACTTAGAATACCCTAGCAACCACCTAGCAACACCCTAGCAACCACATGGAACACCATAGCAACCACCTAGCAACACCCTAGCAACAATCTGGAACACCATAACAACTGCCTAGCAACACCCTAGCAACCACATGGAACACCATAGCAACGACCTAGCAACACCCTAGCAACCGCCTAGAACTCCATAGCAACCACCTAGCAACACCCTAGCAACACCCTGCAACCGCCTATAACTCCATAGCAACCACCTAGCAACATCTTAGCAGCCACCTAGAATACCCTAGCAACACCCTAGCAACTGCCTTTAACTCCATAGCAAATGCCTAGCAACACCCTAGCAACCGGCTATAACTCCATAGCAACCACCTAGCAACACCCTAGCAACCACCTGGAACACCATAACAACTGCCTAGCAACACCCTAGCAACCGCCTAGAACTCCATAGCAACCACCTACCAACCACTTAGCATACCCTAGCAACCACCTAGCAACCACCTGAAACTCCATAGCAACCACCTAGCACACCCTAGCGACCGCCTAGAATTCCATGAAACCACTTAGAACTCCATAGAACCACCTAGCAAGACCCTAGCAACTGCCTCAGACATCATAGCAACTACCTACCACTTTTCACTCCGTTCAGCACAAAGTCGACTTTGCGTTGGCGGCAACCACACTTCACAATTTCTGCAGGAATTGTCTAGTTAGTGTGGTTGCCTTAGGGCAACTACACTATTATTATTGCACATATTATTATTCATATATTTTATTCTTTCCACCCATTTTTTGGACCGCTACTCCTCCCAGAGTTTTCACACCACATACACGTGCCATATGTCAAAATGACCGGCTTCATTGGGAATCGTGTGCTATTACTTTGTGGAAAGTTTCGCTGCACGGTTTTTGAGAAATATTAATTTTTATGCCCAATTTTTCCCCATAGAGATGAATGGAGAAGGTGACGTCATTCATATGCGAACGGTGAAGTTACAGCATTGGTCGGCTTTGCACACGTGATGCGGTCAGCTCTACGGTCTCAGCAGGCAGGATAGGAAATAGCTGATTGCGGAAGTGAAAGAACGATATTCAAAATGAAAAATTACAAATGAAAACGCTGTCAGCTAGGTATATCAACAAACATATGGCTTAGGCATAACCAGAAGTCCTCAATAATAATAGTATTTCACGAGACATTACGCTAATTCGTTGACGACGTTTCGTCACATGTAGCGTCTTAGAATGCTAGTGCTAACAAACAGTGAGTGGCTTTAATGCGATAATGAGAGCACTTTCGGTTGACCTAAAGAAACGATATTAAAAAACCAACAATATGCGTGCTGTTATACCTGGTTAGAAAGCTTATGCTCTCAGCTACTGAATGAACGAATTTTCAAACAAGCCAGACTTTCCGTCTTTGCATGCTAGTGCTAACAAAGAGCGAATACGTTCTATGACATGATGACATAGCTTTCGGTTGACCTAAAAAAACGATATTAAAAAAACAAAAATAGACGTGCTGTTATACCTGGTTAGAAAGCTTATGCTCTCAGCTACTGAATGAACGAATTTTCAAACAAGCCAGACTTTGCGTATTTGCATGCTAGTGCTAACAAAGAGCGAATACGTTCTATGACATGATGACATAGCTTTCGGTTGACCTAAAAAAACGATATTAAAAAAACAAAAATAGACGTGCTGTTATACCTGGTTAGAAAGCTTATGCTCTCAGCTACTGAATAAACGAATTCTCAAACAAGCCAGACTGTACTGAAAACTGGAACAACGCCGTCAACAGCACATGTGCAGCAGCTTCAGGTCCGGTCTAACTCCAGAAATTTGGGTCAGCTAACACGTAGTAGGCTATCCTTTGTCTATGAGTTCGTATCTAAGGTAACAGATTAAACTCTGAATTGCAGCACAGTTAAATGTTTTTATTTGAATGGTAAAAATGAGCTGAACTTAACGTAAAACCATAAATCAATCACATTAATCTCCCTAGCCCTGTCTTGCTTTTTAAAATGGAGCGGTTGTGCAGTGCAGATATAACGTTTTTCCAAGACCCTCTGAAGTGGCCAGCTAGCTTTATGATTCGCCGTCACTCGTCACAGCATACCGTGAGTAAATCGCTGATCTCAAGTATTGATGAAGGGTTAATTTAGCTCTGAATATGTGTGTTGCAAATGAACTCGTTGCCGTGATGTTATATCATGTATACCATACTATGTCTCTGCTCATGCTACAGAAACTGTTCGCTCCGTTCAGCACAAAGTTGACTTTGTGTTGGCGGCAACCACACTTCACAATTTCTGCAGGAATTGTCTAGTTAGTGTGGTTGCCTTAGGGCAACTACACTATTATTATTGCACATATTATTATTATTTTTCTTTCTTTCCACCCATTTTTTGGACCGCTACTCCTCCCAGAGTTTTCACACCACATACGCGTGCAATATGTCAAATCGATTGGCTTGATCGGGAATGGTATGCTATTACTTTTTGGAAAGTTTGGGTGTACGGTTTTTGAAAAATTTGAATTTTTGTGGGCAATTTTTCCCATAGAGAATGAATGGCGGAATGTTCACCTTTGTGATGTCACAATGCTCTGTCTTCTCACCCTTGTGATGTCACAATGGTCTGTCTTCTGGCAGCAGTACTCTGGTCTCTCTCTAGATTTGAACATTCTGCCATTCATCTCTATGGGGAAAAATTGCCCACAAATTGTGCAATGCCTCATTGGACATAGTAGAGAGTCCTTTGTCCATTGGTGGAGATCAGCCTCGCCCCCCTTCCTGATTGGCCGATGTTTGATATTTCATAACTTTTGAACCGTTTGTCATAGAGAACTATGGGTCGCGTCATTGGACTCAGTAAATACCTAGCAACCGCCTAGAACTCCATAGCAACCCCCTAGCAACATCCTAGCAACCGGCTCTAACTCCATAGCAACGACCTAGCAACCCATAACAACCAGCTAGAAAACCCTAGCAACCATCTAGAATTCCATAGCAACCACCTGGAAATCCATAGCAAATGCCTAGCAACACCCTAGCAACCACCTAGCAACATCCTAGCAACCACTTAGAATACCCTAGCAACCACCTAGCAACACCCTAGCAACCACATGGAACACCATAGCAACCACCTAGCAACACCCTAGCAACAATCTGGAACACCATAACAACTGCCTAGCAACACCCTAGCAACCACATGGAACACCATAGCAACGACCTAGCAACACCCTAGCAACCACCTAGAACTCCATAGCAACCACCTAGCAACACCCTAGCAACCGCCTAGAACTCCATAGCAACAACCTAGCAACACCATAGCAACCGCCTAGAAACTCCATAGCAACCACCTAGCAACACCCTAGCAAGGGCCTAGAACTCCATAGCAACCACCTAGCAACACCCTAGCAACTGCCTAGAACTCCATAGCAACCACCTAGAACTCCATAGCAAACACCTAGCAACACCATAGCAACGGCCTAGAACTCCATAGCAACCACCTAGCAACACCCTAGCAACCACCTAGAACACCATAGCAACCACCTAGCAACACCATAGCAACAGCCTTGAACTCCATAGCAACCACCTAGCAACACCCTAGCAACCACCTAGCAACACCATAGCAACTGCCTAGAACTCCATAGCAACCACTTAGCAACACCCTAGCAACCACCTAGCAACACCCTAGCAACGGCCTAGAACTCCATAGCAACCACCTAGCAACCCCCTAGCAACCACCTAGAACTCCATAGCAACCACCTAGCAACACCCTAGCAACCACCTAGAACTACATAGCAACCACCTAGCAACACCATAGCAACCGCCTAGAACTCCATAGCAACCACCTAGCAACACCATAGCAACCGCCTAGAATCAATAGCAACCACCTAGCAACACCATAGCAACACCTAGAACTCCATAGCAACCACCTAGCAACACCCTAGCAACGCCTAGAACTCCATAGCAACCACCAGACCCATAGCAACACCTAGCAACCACCTAGAACTCCATAGCAACCACCTAGCAACATCCTAGCAACCCACTCAGAACACTAGCAACCCCTAGCAACACCCAGCAACCACTAGAACTCCATAGCAACCACCTAGCAACACCCTAGCAACGCCTAGAACTCCATAGCAACCACTAGCAACACCTAGCAACCACCTAGAACCCATAGCAACCACCTAGAACATCCATAGCAACCACCTAGCAACCCAGCAACCCTAGCAACCACTTGAACTCCATAGCAACCACCTAGCAACACCCTAGCAACCGCCTAGAACTCCATAGCAACCCCTAGCAACCTAGCACCCTAGAACTCCATAGCAACCACCTAGCAACACCTAGCAACCACCTAGAACTCCATAGCAACCACCTAGCAACACCTAGCAACCACTTGATACCCTAGCAACCCCTAGCAACACCCTAGCAACCACCTAGAACTCCATAGCAACCACCTAGCAACACCCTAGCAACCGCCTAGAACTCCATAGCAACCACCTAGCAACACCTAGCAACCGCCTAGAACTCCATAGCAACCACCTAGCAACACCCTAGCAACCACCTAGAACTCCATAGCAACCACCTAGCAACACCCTAGCAATGGCCTAGAACTCCATAGCAACACCTAGCAACACCATAGCAACCACCTAGAACTCCATAGCAACCACCTAGCAACATCCTAGCAACCACTTCGATACCTAGCAACCCCTAGCAACACCCTGCAACCACCTGAACTCCATAGCAACCACCTAGCAAACCCTAGCAACCCCTAGAACTCCATAGCAACCACCTAGCAACACCCTAGCAACCACCTAGAACTCCATAGCAACCACCTAGAATACCCTAGCAACCCCCTAGAACTCCATAGCAACCACCTAGCAACACCCTAGCAACCACCTAGAACTCCATAGCAACCACCTAGCAACACCCTAGCAACGGCCTAGAACTCCATAGCAACCACCTAGCAACACCATAGCAACCACCTAGAACTCCATAGCAACCACCTAGCAACACCTAGCAACCACTCTATACTAGCAACCACCTAGCAACACCTAGCAACCGACCTAGAACTCCATAGCAACCACTAGCAACACCCTAGCAACCACCTAGAACTCCATAGCAACCACCTAGCAACACCATAGCAACCCCTAGAACTCCATAGCAACCACTAGCAACACCCTAGCAACCACCTAGAACTCCATAGCAACCACCTAGCAACACCCTAGCAACGCCTAGAACTCCATAGCAACCACCTAGCAACACCATAGCAACCGCCTAGAACTCCATAGCAACCACCTAGCAACACCTAGCAACCACCTAGAACTCCATAGCAACCACCTAGCAACACCTAGCAACCACCTAGAACTCCATAGCAACCACCTAGCAACACCTAGCAACGCCTAGAACCCATAGCAACCCCTAGCAACACCCTAGCAACGCCTAGAACTCATAGCAACCACCTAGCAACACCTAGCAACCTAGACTCCATAGCAACCACCTAGCAACACCCATAGCAACCACCTAGAACTCCATAGCAACCACCTAGCAACACCTAGCAACCACTTAAATACCATAGCAACCACCTAGCAACACCCTAGCAACCACCTAGAACCCATAGCAACCACCTAGCAAACCCTAGCAACCCCTAGAACTCCATAGCAACCACCTAGCAACATCCTAGCAACACTGAATACCCTAGCAACCCCTAGAACACCCTAAACCCTCGAACTCCATAGCAACCACCTAGCAACACCTAGCAACCACTGAACCCATAGCAACCCCTAGCAACACCCTAGCAACGCCTAGAACTCCATAGCAACACCTAGCAACACCATAGCAATCACCTAGAACTCCATAGCAACCACCTAGCAACATCCTAGCAACCACTTCGAATACCCTAGCAACCCCCTAGCAACACCCTAGCAACCACCTAGAAATCCATAGCAACCACCTAGCAACACCCTAGCAACCACCTAGAACTCCATAGCAACCACCTAGCAACACCATAGCAACCACCTAGCAACACCATAGCAACCGCCTAGAACTCCATAGCAACCACCTAGCAACATCCTAGCAACCACTTAGAATACCCTAGCAACCACCTAGCAATGCCCTAGCAACAACCTGGAGCTCAATAGCAACCACCTAGAACTCCATAGCAACCACCTAGCAACATCCTAGCAACCACTTCGAATACCCTAGCAACCCCCTAGCAACACCCTAGCGAACACCTAGAACTCCATAGCAACCACCTAGCAACACCCTAGCAACCGCCTAGAACTCCATAGCAACCACCTAGCAACACCCTAGCAACCACCTAGAACTCCATAGCAACCACCTATCAACACCCTAGCAACGGCCTAGAACTCCATAGCAACCACCTAGCAACACCCTAGCAACCACCTAGCAACACCATAGCAACTGTCTAGAACTCCATAGCAACCACCTAGCAACACCCTAGCAACCACTTGGAACACCATAACTGCCTAGCAACACCCTAGCAACCACATGGAACACCATAGCAACGACCTAGCAACACCCTAGCAACCGCCTAGAACTCCATAGCAACCACCTAGCAACACCATAGCAACCGCCTAGAACTCCATAGCAACCACCAAGCAACACCCTAGCAACCACCTGGAACACCATAGCAACCACCTAGCAACACCCTAGCAACCACTTGGAACACCATAACGACTGCCTAGCAACACCCTAGCAACCGCCTATAACTTCTTAGCAACCACCTAGAATACCCTAGCAACTTCCTAGCAACCACCTGGAACTCCATAGCAACCACCCAACAACACACTAGCAACCACCTGGAACACCATAGCAAATGCCTAGCAACACCCTAGCAACCAGCTATAACTCCAAAGCAACCACCTAGCAACACCATAGCAACCACCTGGAGCACCATAGCAACCACCTAGCAACACCCTAGCAACCACCTGTAACACCATAACAACTGCCTAGCAACACTATAGCAACCACCTAGCAACATGCTAGCAACCACCTAGCAACACCCTAGCAACCGCCTATAACTCCATAGCAACCACCTAGCAACATCCTTGCAACCACTTAGAATGCCCTAGCAACCACCTGGAGCTCCATAGCAACCACCTGAAACTCCATAGCAACCACCTAGCACCACCCTAGCAACCGCCTAGAATTCCATGAAACCACCTAGAACTCCATAGAACCACCTAGCAACACCCTAGCAACTGCCTCAAACATCATAGCAACTACCTACCACTGTTCACTCTGTTCAGCACAAAGTCGACTTTGCGTTGGCGGCAACCACACTTCACAATTTCTGCAGGAATTGTCTAGTTATTATTATTATTTTTTATTTATTCCACGCATTTTTTGGACCGCTACTCCTCCCAGAGTTTTCGCACCACATACACGTGCAATATGTCAAATCGGGCGGCCTGATCGGGAATGGTGTGCTATTACTTTTTGGAAAGTTTGGGTGGACGGTTTTTGAAAAATTTGAATTTTTGTGGGCAATTTTTCCCATAGAGAATGAATGGCGGAATGTTCACCTTTGTGATGTCACAATGCTCTGTCTTCTCACCCTTGTGATGTCACAATGCCCTGTCTTCTGGCAGCAGTACTCTGGTCTCTCTCTAGATTTGAACATTCGGCCATTCATCTCTATGGGGAAAAATTGCCCACAAATTGTGCAATGCCTCATTGGACATGGTAGAGAGTCCTTTGTCCATTGGTGGAGATCAGCCTCGCTCCCCTTCCTGATTGGCCGATGTTTGATATTTCATAACTTTTGAACCGTTTGTCATAGAGAACTATGGGACGCGTCATTGGACTCAGTAAAGACCTAGCAACCGCCTAGAACTCCATAGCAACCCCCTAGCAACATCCTAGCACCGCTCTAACTCCATAGCAACGACCTAGCAACCCATACAACCAGCTAGAACTCCTAGCAAACCATCACACCTAGGAACACCATAGCAACCGCCTAGAACCCATAGCAACCTAACACCTAGCAACCCTATAAGCAACCACCTACACATAGCACCTAGCAACCACTAGAATCCACATGAACCCTAAAGCCTAGCAAACCACCTGGAACCCATAGACTCAATCTAGCAACCACCCTAGCAACCACCCCCATAGCAACCACCCATAGCACACCCACCCTAGCGACCGCCTAGAATTCCATGTAACCACTTAGAACTCCATAGAACCACCTAGCAACACCCTAGCAACTGCCTCAGACATCATAGCAACTACCTACCACTGTTCACTCCGTTCAGCACAAAGTCGACTTTGCGTTGGCGGCAACCACACTTCACAATTTCTGCAGGAATTGTCTAGTTTATTTATTATTATTATTATTATTATTCCACCCATTTTTTGGACCGCTACTCCTCCCAGAGTTTTCACACCACATACACGTGCCATATGTCAAAATGACCGGCTTCTTTGGGAATCGTGTGCTATTACTTTGTGAAAGTTTCGCTGCACGGTTTTTGAGAAATATTAATTTTTATGCCCAATTTTTCCCCATAGAGATGAATGGAGAAGGTGACGTCATTCATATGCGAACGGTGAAGTTACAGCATTGGTCGGCTTTGCACACGTGATGCGGTCAGCTCTACGGTCTCAGCAGGCAGGATACGAAATAGCTGATTGCGGAAGTGAAAGAACGATATTCAAAATGAAAAATTACAAATGAAAACGCTGTCAGCTAGGTATATCAACAAACATATGGCTTAGGCATACCCAGAAGTCCTCAATAATAATAGTATTTCACGAGACATTACGCTAATTCGTTGACGACGTTTCGTCACATGCAGCGTCTTAGAATGCTAGTGCTAACAAACAGTGAACGGCTTTAATGCGATAATGAGAGCACTTTCGGTTGACCTAAAAACGATATAAAAACCAACAAATATACGTGCTGTTATACCTGGTTAGAAAGCTTATGCTCTCAGCTACTGAATAAACGAATTTTCAAACAAGCCAGACTTTGCGTATTTGCATGCTAGTGCTAACAAAGAGCGAATACGTTCTATGACATGATGACATAGCTTTCGTTGACCTAAAAAACGATATTAAAAAAACAAAAATAGACGTGCTGTTATACCTGGTTAGAAAGCTTATGCTCTCAGCTACTGAATAAACGAATTCTCAAACAAGCCAGACTGTACTGAAAACTGGAACAACGCCGTCAACAGCACGTGTGCAGCAGCTTCAGGTCCGGTCTAACTCCAGAAATTTGGGTCAGCTAACACGTAGTAGGCTATCCTGTGTCTATGAGTTCGTATCTAAGTTAACAGATTAAACTCTGAATTGCAGCACAGTTAAATGTTTTTATTTGAATGGTAAAAATGAGCTGAACTTAACGTAAAACCATAAATCAATCACATTAATCTCCCTAGCCCTGTCTTGCTTTTTTAAAATGGAGCGGTTGTGCAGTGCAGATATAACGTTTTTCCAAGACCCTCTGAAGTGGCCAGCTAGCTTTATGATTCGCCGTCACTCGTCACAGCATACCGTGAGTAAATCGCTGATCTCAAGTATTGATGAAGGGTTAATTTAGCTCTGAATACGTGTGTTGCAAATGAACTCGTTGCCGTGATGTTATATCATGTATACCATACTATGTCTCTGCTCATGCTACAGAAACTGTTCGCTCCGTTCAGCACAAAGTTGACTTTGTGTTGGCGGCAACCACACTTCACAATTTCTGCAGGAATTGTCTAGTTATTATTATTATTCTTTCCGCCTGTTTTTTGGACCGCTACTCCTCCCAGAGTTTTCGCACCACATACACGTGCAATATGTCAAATCGAGCGGCTTGATCGGGAATGGTGTGCTATTACTTTGTGGAAAGATTGGTTGCACGGTTTTTGAAAAATTTGAATTTTTGTAGGCAATTTTTCCCCATAGGGAATGAATGGCGGAATGTTCACCCTTGTGATGTCACAATGCTCTGTCTTCTCACCCTTGTGATATCACAATGCCCTGTCTTCTAGCAGCAGTACTCTGGTCTCTCTCTAGATTTGAACATTCTGCCATTCATCTCTATGGGGAAAAATTGCCCACAAATTGTACAATGCCTCATTGGACATAGTAGAGAGTCCTTTGTCCATTGGTGTAGATCAGCCTTGCCCCCCTTCCTGATTGGCCGATGTTTGATATTTCATAACTTTTGAACCGTTTGTCATAGAGAACTATGGGTCGCGTCATTGGACTCAGTAAAGACCTAGCAACCGCCTAGAACTCAATAGCAACCCCCTAGCAACACCCTAGCAACCACCTAGAACTCCATAGCAACCACCTAACAACACACTAGCAAACACCTGGAACACCATAGCAAATGCCTGGCAACACCCTAGCAACTGGCTATAACGCCATAGCAACCACCTAGCAACACCATAGTAACCACCTAGAACACCATAGCAACCACTTAGCAACACCCTAGCAACCACCTGGAATACCATAGCAACCACCTAAAACACCCTAGCAACGGCCTAGAACTCCATAGCAACCACCTAACAACACACTAGCAACCGCCTATAACTCCATAGCAACCACCTAGCAACACCCTAGCAACCGCCTAGAACTCCATAGCAACCACCTAGCAACACCCTAGCAACACCCTAGCAACCACCTAGAACTCCATAGCAACCACCTAGCAACACCCTAGCAACGGCCTAGAACTCCATAGCAACCACCTAGCAACACCCTAGCAACCACCTAGAACTCCATAGCAACCACCTAGCAACACCCTAACAACCACTTAGAATACCCTAGCAACCCCCTAGAAACACCCTAGCAACCACCTATAACTCCATAGCAACCACCTAGCAACATCCTAGCAACCACCTAGAATACCCTAGAAACACCCTAGCAACCGCCTAGCAACACCCTAGCAACCACCTAGAACTCCATAGCAACCACCTAGCAACACCCTAGCAACGGCCTAGAACTCCATAGCAACCACCTAGCAACACCCTAGCAACACCCTAGCAACCACCTAGAACTCCATAGCAACCACCTAGCAACACCCTAGCAACCGCCTAGAACTCCATAGCAACCACCTAGCAACACCATAGCAACCGCCTAGAACTCCATAGCAACCACCTAGCAACACCATAGCAACCACCTAGAACTCCATAGCAACCACCTAGCAACACCCTAGCAACCACCTAGAACTCCATAGCAACCACCTAGCAACACCCTAGCAACCGCCTAGAACTCCATAGCAACCACCTAGCAACACCATAGCAACCGCCTAGAATTCCATAGCAACCACCTAGCAACACCATAGCAACTGCCTAGAACTCAATAGCAACCACCTAGCAACACCCTAGCAACAATCTGGAACACCATAACAACTGCCTAGCAACACCCTAGCAACCACCTGGAACACCATAGCAACAACCTAGCAACACACTAGCAACCACCTAGAACTCCATAGCAACCACCTAGCAACACCCTAGCAACGGCCTAGAACTCCATAGCAACCACCTAGCAACACCCTAGCAACGGCCTAGAACTCCATAGCAACCACCTAGCAACACCATAGCAACCGCCTAGAACTCCATAGCAACCACCTAGCAACAATCTGGAACACCATAACAACTGCCTAGCAACACCTAGCAACCCACATGGAACACCATAGCAACGACCTAGCAACACCCTAGCAACCACCTAGAACTCCATAGCAACCACCTAGCAACACCCTAGCAACCACCTAGCAACACCTAGCAACCACCTGCAACACCATAGCAACCGCCTAGAACTCCATAGCAACCACCTAGCAACACCCTAGCAACCACCTAGAACTCCATAGCAACCACCTAGCAACACCCTAGCAACGGCTAGAACTCCATAGCAACCACCTAGCAACACCATACAACCGCCTAGAACTCCATAGCAACCACCTAGCAAACAACCATAGCAAACCACCTAGCAACCCATAGCAACCACCTAGCAACATCCTAGCAACCACTTAGAATACCCTAGCAACCACCTAGCAATGCCCTAGCAACCACCTGGAGCTCAATAGCAACCACCTGAAACTCCATAGCAACCACCTAGCACCACCCTAGCGACCGCCTAGAATTCCATGAAACCACCTAGAACTCCATAGAACCACCTAGCAATACCCTTGCAACTGCCTCAAACATCATAGCAACTACCTACCACTGTTCACTCTGTTCAACAGAAAGTCGACTTTGTATTGGCGGCAACCACACTTCACAATTTCTGCAGGAATTGTCTAGTTATTATTATTATTTATTCCGCCCATTTTTTGGACCGCTACTCCTCCCAGAGTTTTCAGACCACATACACGTGCAATATGTCAAATCGAGCGGCTTGATCGGGAATGGTGTGCTATTACTTTGTGGAAAGATTGGTTGCACGGTTTTTGAAAAATTTGAATTTTTGTGGGCATTTTTTCCCCATAGGGAATGAATGGCGGAATGTTCCCCCTTGTGATGTCACAATGCTCTGTCTTCTCACCCTTGTGATGTCACAATGCCCTGTTTTCTAACAGCAGTACTCTGGTCTCTCTCTAGATTTGAACATTCTGCCATTCATCTCTATGGGGAAAAATTGCCCAAAAATTGTACAATGCCTCATTGGACATAGTAGAGAGTCCTTTGTCCATTGGTGTAGATCAGCCTTGCCCCCCTTCCTGATTGGCCGATGTTTGATATTTCATAACTTTTGAACCGTTTGTCATAGAGAAGTATGGGTCGCGTCATTGGACTCAGTAAAGACCTAGCAACCGCCTAGAACTCATAGCAACCCCCTAGCAACACCCTAGCAACCCCCTAGCAACACCCTAGCAACCACCTAGAACACCCTAGCAACGCCTAGAACTCCATAGCAACCACCTAACAACACATACCAAACACCTGGAACACCATAGCAAATGCCTGGCAACACCCTAGCAACCGGCTATAACGCCATAGCAACCACCTAGCAACAGCATAGTAACCACTAGAACACCAAAGCAACCACCTAGCAACACCCTAGCAACCACCTGGAACACCATAGCAACCACCTAGCAACACCCTAGCAACAATCTGGAACACCATAACAACTGCCTAGCAACACCCTAGCAACCACCTGGAACACCATAGCAACGACCTAGCAACACCCTAGCAACCACCTGGAAAACCATAACAACTGCTTAGCAACACCCTAGCAACGGCCTAGAACTCCATAGCAACCACCTAGCAACATCCTAGCAACCACATAGAATACCCTAGCAACCACCTGGAGCTCAATAGCAACCACCTGAAACTCCATAGCAACCACCTAGCACCACCCTAGCGACCGCCCTAGAATTCCATGAAACCACCTAGAACTCAATAGAACCACCTAGCAACACCCTAGCAACTGCCTCAGACATCATAGCAACTACCTACCACTGTTCACTCCGTTCAGCACAAAGTCGACGTTGCGTTGGCGGCAACCACACTTCACAATTTCTGCAGGAATTGTCTAGTTATTATTATTATTCTTTCCGCCTGTTTTTTGGACCGCTACTCCTCCCAGAGTTTTCGCACCACATACACGTGCAATATATCAAATCGAGCGGCTTGATCGGGAATGGTGTGCTATTACTTTGTGGAAAGATTGGTTGCACGGTTTTTGAAAAATTTGAATTTTTGTAGGCAATTTTTCCCCATAGGGAATGAATGGCGGAATGTTCACCTTTGTGATGTCACAATGCTCTGTCTTCTCACCCTTGTGATGTCACAATGGTCTGTCTTCTAGCAGCAGTACTCTGGTCTCTCTCTAGATTTGAACATTCTGCCATTCATCTCTATGGGGAAAAATTGCCCACAAATTGTCCATGCCTCATTGGACATGGTAGAGAGTCCTTTGTCCATTGGTGGAGATCAGCCTCGCCCCCCTTCCTGATTGGCCGATGTTTGATATTTCATAACTTTTGAACCGTTTGTCATAGAGAACTATGGGTCCGTCATTGGACTCAGTAAAGACCTAGCAACCGCCATAGAACTCCATAGCAACCTACACACTAGCACATAACACCTAGCAACGCCTAGAACTCCATAGCAACCACCTAGCAACACCCTAGCAACCACCTAGAACCCATAGCAACCACCTAGCAACACCCTAGCAACCGGCCTAGAACTCCATAGCAACCACCTAGAACACCATAGCAACGCCTAGAACTCCATAGCAACCACCTAGAACTCCATAGCAACCACCTAGCAACACCATAGCAACGGCCTAGAACTCCATGCAACCACCTAGCAACATCACCCCTAGCAAAACACACCTAGAACTCCATAGCAACCACCTAGCAAACACCCATAGCAACAAGTAGGCCTAGAACTCCATAGCAACCACCTAGCAACACCCTAGCAACCACCTAGCAACACCATAGCAACTGCCTAGAACTCCATAGCAACCACCTAGCAACACCCTAGCAACCACCTGTAACACCATAACAACTGCCTAGCAACACTATAGAAACAACCTAGCAACATGCTAGCAACCACCTAGCAACACCCTAGCAACACCCTGCAACCGCCTATAACTCCATAGCAACCACCTAGCAACATCTTAGCAGCCACCTAGAATACCCTAGCAACTGCCTTTAACTCCATAGCAAATGCCTAGCAACACCCTAGCAACCGGCTATAACTCCATAGCAACCACCTAGCAACACCCTAGCAACCACCTGGAACACCATAACAACTGCCTAGCAACACCCTAGCAACCGCCTAGAACTCCATAGCAACCACCTACCAACCACTTAGCATACCCTAGCAACGACCTAGCAACCACCTGAAAGTCCATAGCAACCACCTAACACCACCCTAGCGACCGCCTAGAATTCCATGAAACCACATAGAACTCCATAGAACCACCTAGCAACACCCTAGCAACTGCCTCAGACATCATAGCAACTACCTACCACTGTTCACTCCGTTCAGCACAAAGTCGACTTTGCGTTGGCGGCAACCACACTTCACAATTTCTGCAGGAATTGTCTAGTTTTTATTATTCTATCTTTCCACCCATTTTTTGGACCGCTACTCCTCCCAGAGTTTTCACACCACATACACGTGCCATATGTCAAAATGACCGGCTTCTTTGGGAATCGTGTGCTATTACTTTGTGGAAAGTTTCGCTGCACGGTTTTTGAGAAATATTAATTTTTATGCCCAATTTTTCCCCATAGAGATGAATGGAGAAGGTGACGTCATTCATATGCGAACGGTGAAGTTACAGCATTGGTCGGCTTTGCACACGTGATGCGGTCAGCTCTACGGTCTCAGCAGGCAGGATAGGAAATAGCTGATTGCGGAAGTGAAAGAACGATATTCAAAATGAAAAATTACAAATGAAAACGCTGTCAGCTAGGTATATCAACAAACATATGGCTTAGGCATAACCAGAAGTCCTCAATAATAATAGTATTTCACGAGATATTACGCTAATTCGTTGACGACGTTTCGTCACATGCAGCGTCTTAGAATGCTAGTGCTAACAAACAGTCAATGGCATTAATGCGATAATGAGAGCACTTTCGGTTGACCTAAAAAAACGATATTAAAAAACCAACAATATACGTGCTGTTATACCTGGTTAGAAAGCTTATGCTCTCAGCTACTGAATAAACGAATTTTCAAACAAGCCAGACTTTGCGTATTTGCATGCTAGTGCTAACAAAGAGCGAATACGTTCTATGACATGATGACATAGCTTTCGGTTGACCTAAAAAACGATATTAAAAAAACAAAATAGACGTGCTGTTATACCTGGTTAGAAAGCTTATGCTCTCAGCTACTGAATAAACGAATTTTCGAACAAGCCAGACTTTACTAAAAAGTACAACAACGCCGTCAACAGCACGTGTGCAGCAGCTTCAGGTCCGGTCTAACTCCAGAAATTTGGGTCGGCTAACACGTAGTAGGCTATCCTGTGTCTATGAGTTCGTATCTAAGGTAACAGATTAAACTCTGAATTGCAGCACAGTTAAATGTTTTTATTTGAATGGTAAAAATGAGCTGAACTTAACGTAAAACCATAAATCAATCACATTAATCTCCCTAGCCCTGTCTTGCTTTTTAAAATGGAGCGGTTGTGCATTGCAGATATAACGTTTTTCCAAGACCCTCTGAAGTGGCCAGCTAGCTTTATGATTCGCCGTCACTCGTCACAGCATACCGTGAGTAAATCGCTGATCTCAAGTATTGATGAAGGGTTAATTTAGCCCTGAATACGTGTGTTGCAAATGAACTCGTTGCCGTGATGTTATATCATGTATACCATACTATGTCTCTGCTCATGCTACAGAAACTGTTCACTCCGTTCAGCACAAAGTCGACTTTGCGTTGGCGGCAACCACACTTCACAATTTCTGCAGGAATTGTCTAGTTATTATTAGTGTGGTTGCCTTAGGGCAACTACACTATTATTATTGCACACATTATTAGTGTGGTTGCCTTAGGGCAACTACACTATTATTATTGCACATATTATTATTAGTGTGGTTGCCTTAGGCAAACACATTATTATTATTGCACATATTATTATTATTCTTTCCGCCTGTTTTTTGGACCGCTACTCCTCCCAGAGTTTTCGCACCACATACACGTGCAATATGTCAAATCGAGCGGCTTGATCGGGAATGGTGTGCTATTACTTTTTGGAAAGATTGGTTGTACGGTTTTTGAAAAATTTGAATTTTTGTGGGCAATTTTTCCCCATAGGGAATGAATGGCGGAATGTTCACCCTTGTGATGTCACAATGCTCTGTCTTCTCACCTTTGTGATGTCACAATGCCCTGTCTTCTAGCAGCAGTACTCTGGTCTCTCTCTAGATTTGAACATTCTGCCATTCATCTCTATGGGGAAAAATTTCCCACAAATTGTGCAATGCCTCATTGGACATAGTAGAGAGTCCTTTGTCCATTGGTGGAGATCAGCCTTGCCCGCCTTCCTGATTGGCTGATGTTTGATATTTCATAACTTTTGAACCGTTTGTCATAAAGAACTATGGGTCGCGTCATTGGACTCAGTAAAGACCTAGCAACCGCCTAAAACTCCATAGCAACCCCCTAGCAACACCCTAGCAACCACCTAGAACACCCCAGCAACCGCCTTGAACTCCATAGCAACCACCTAACAACACACTAGCAACCACCTGGAACACCATAGCAAATGCCTGGCAACACCCTAGCAACCGGCTATAACGCCATAGCAACCACCTAGCAACACCATAGCAACCACCTAGAACACCATAGCAACCGCCTAGCAACACCCTAGCAACCACCTAGAACTCCATAGCAACCACCTAGCAACACCCTAGCAACCGCCTAGAACTCCATAGCAACCACCTAGCAACACCCTAGCAACCACCTAGAACTCCATAGCAACCACCTAGCAACACCCTAGCAACAGCCTAGAACTCCATAGCAACCACCTAGCAACACCATAGCAACCACCTAGAACTCCATAGCAACCACCTAGCAACATCCTAGCAACCACTTTGAATACCCTAGCAACACCCTAGCAACTGCCTATAACTCCATAGCAAATGCCTAGCTACACCCTAGCAACTGCCTATAACTCCATAGGAACCACCTAGCAACATCCTAGCAGCCACCTAGAATACTTTAGCAACACCCTAGCAACTGCCTATAACTCCATAGCAAATGCCTAGCAACACCC
>NW_026985602.1:0-14083 GCF_018555375.3 Anguilla rostrata | reverse complement strand
AAATACCCTAGAAACCCCCTAGAAACACCCTAGCAACCCTAAACTCCATAGCAACCACCTAGCAACACCTAGCAACCACCTAGACTCATACACACTAGCAACACCCTAGCAACCAACTTGAACTCCATAGCAACCCTAGCAACACCCTAGCAACCACCTAGAACTCCATAGCAACCACCTAGCAACACCCTAGCAACGCCTAGAACTCCATAGCAGCTATGCAAGCCTAGCAAACGCCTAGAACTCCATAGAAACCACCTAGCAACACCCTAGCAACCCTAGAATCCATAGCAACCACTAGCAACACCATAGCAACCACCTAGAACTCCATAGCAACCACCTAGCAACACCTAGCAACCACTAATACCCTAGCAACCCCCTAGCAACACCCTAGCAACCACCTAGAACTCCATAGCAACCACCTAGCAACACCCTAGCAACCGCCTAGAACTCCATAGCAACCGCCTAGCAACACCCTAGCAACCACCTAGAACTCCATAGCAACCACCTAGCAACACCCTAGCAACCACCTAGAACTCCATAGCAACCACCTAGCAACACCATAGCAACTGCCTAGAACTCAATAGCAACCACCTAGCAACACCATAGCAACCACCTAGAACTCCATAGCAACCACCTAGCAACATCCTAGCAACCACTTCGAATACCCTAGCAACACCCTAGCAACCACCTAGAACTCCATAGCAACCACCTAGCAACACCCTAGCAACCACCTAGAACTCCATAGCAACCACCTAGCAACACCCTAGCAACTGCCTAGAACTCCATAGCAACCACCTAGCAACACCATAGCAACCGCCTAGAACTCCATAGCAACCACCTAGCAACACCCTTGCAACCACCTAGCAACACCCTAGCAACCACTTGGAACACCATAACAACTGCCTAGCAACACCCTAGCAACCACCTATAACTCCATAGCAACCACCTAGCAACATCCTAGCAACCACTTAGAATACCCTAGCAACCCCCCAGCAACCACCTGGAACTCCATAGCAACCACCTAACAACACACTAGCAACCACCTGGAACACCATAGCAAATGCCTAGCAACACCCTAGCAACCAGCTATAACTCCATAGCAAATGCCTAGCAACACCCTAGCAACCGGCTATAACTCCATAGCAACTACCTAGCAACACCATAGCAACCACCTAGAACTCCATAGCAACCACCTAGCAACACCCTAGCAACCACCTGGAACACCACAGCAACCACCTAGCAACACCCTAGCAACAACCTGGAACACCATAACAACTGCCTAGCAACACCCTAGCAACCGCCTATAACTCCATAGCAACCACCTAACAACATCCTAGCAACCACCTAGAATACCCTAGCAACACCCTAGCAACCGCCTATAACTCCATAGCAAATGCCTAGCAACACCCTAGCAACCGGCTATAACTCCATAGCAACCACCGAGCAACACCATAGCAACCACCTAGAACACCATAGCAACCACCTAGCAACACCCTAGCAACCCCCTGGAACACCATAGCAACCACCTAGCAACCCCCTAGCAACAACCTGGAACACCATAACAACTGCCTAGCAACACCCTAGCAACCGCCTATAACTCCATAGCAACCACCTAGCAACATCCTAGCAACCACCTAGAATACCCTAGCAACACCCTAGCAACCGCCTATAACTCCATAGCAAATGCCTAGCAACACCCTAGCAACCGGCTATAACTCCATAGCAACCACCTAGCAACACCATAGCAACCACCTAGAACTCCATAGCAACCACCTAGCAACACCCTAGCAACCACCTGGAACACCATAGCAATCACCTAGCAACACCCTAGCAACAACCTGGAACACCATAACAACTGCTTAGCAACACCCTAGCAACCGCCTATAACTCCATAGCAGCCACCTAGCAACATCCTAGCAACCACCTAGAATACCCTAGCAACACCCTAGCAACCGCCTATAACTCCATAGCAAATGCCTAGCAACACCCTAGCAACCGGCTATATATCCATAGCAACCACCTAGCAACACCATAGTAACCACTTAGAACTCCATAGCATCCACCTAGCAACACCCTAGCAACCACCTGGAACACCATAACAACTGCCTAGCAACACCCTAGCAACCGCCTATAACTCCATAGCAACCACCTAGCAACAGCCTAGCAACCACTTAGAATACCCTAGCATCCCCCTAACAATGCCCTAGCAACCAGCTGGAGCTCCATAGCAACCACCTGAAACTCCATAGCAACCACCTATCACCATACTAGCAACCGCCTAGAATTCCATGAAACCACCTAGAACTCCATAGAACCACCTAGCAACACCCTAGCAACTGCCTCAAACATCATAGCAACTACCTACCACTGTTCACGCTGTTCAGCAGAAAGTCGACTTTGCATTGGCGGCAACCACACTTCACAATTTCTGCAGGAATTGTCTAGTTGCACATATTATTATTATTATTTCTTTCCACCCATTTTTTGGACCGCTACTCCTCCCACAGTTTTCGCGCTACATACACGTACAATATGTCAAATCGAGCGGCTTGATCGGGAATGGTGTGCTATTACTTTTTGGAAAGATTGAGTGGACGGTTTTGGAAAAATTTGAATTTTTGTGGGCAATTTTTCCCATAGAGAATGAATGGCGGAATGTTCACCTTTGTGATGTCACAATGCTCTGTCTTCTCACCCTTGTGATGTCACAATGGTTTCTTCTAACAGCAGTACTCTGGTCTCTCTCTAGATTTGAACATTCTGCCATTCATCTCTATAGGGAAAAAATTCCCGCAAATTGTGCAATGCCTCATTGGCCATGCTAGAGAGTCCCTTGTCCATTGGTGTAGATCAGCCTCGCCCCCCTTCCTGATTGGCCGATGTTTGATATTTCATAACTTTTGAACCGTTTGTCATAGAGAACTATGGGTGGCGACATTGGACTCAGTAAAGACCTAGCAACCGCCTAGAACTCCAAAGCAACCCCAAGCAACATCCTAGCAACCGACTCTAACTCCATAGCAACAACCTAGCAACACCCTAGCAACCGGCTATTACTCCATAGCAACCACCTAGCAATACCATAGCAACCACCTAGAACTCCATAGCAACCACCTAGCAACACCCTAGCAACCACCTGGAACACCATAGCAACCACCTAGCAACACCCTAGCAACGACCTGGAACACCATAGCAACCAGCTAGCAACACCTTAGCAACCACCTGGAACACCATAGCAAACACCTAGCAACACCATAGCAACCGCCTAGAACTCCATAGCAACCACCTAGCAACAGCCTAGCAACCACCTAGAACTCCATAGCAACAACCTAACAACACACTAGCAACCACCTGGAACACCATAGCAAATGCCTGGCTACACCCTAGCAACCACCTAGAACTCCATAGCAACCACCTAGCAACACCATAGCAACCACCTAGCAACCACCGGGAACACCATAACAACAGCCTAGCAACACCCTAGAAACCGCTTATATCTCCATAGCAACCACCTAGCAACATCCTAGCAACCACTTAGAATACCCTAGCAACCCCCTAGCAACACCCTAGCAACCATCTAGAACTCCATAGCAACCACCTAACAACACACTAGCAACCACCTGGAACACCATTGCAAATGCCTGGCTACACCCTAGCAACCACCTAGAACTCCATAGCAACCACCTAGCAACACCATAGCAACCACCTAGCAACACCCTAGCAACCACCTGGAACACCATTACTGCCTAGCAACACCCTAGCAACCGCCTATAACTCCATAGCAACCACCTAGCAACATCCTAGCAACCACCTAGAATACCCTAGCAACACCCTAGCAACCGCCTATAACTCCATAGCAACCACCTAGCAACATCCTAGCAACCACTTAGAATACCCTAGCAACCCCCTAGCAACACCCTAGCAACCACCTAGAACTCCATAGCAACCACCTAGCAACACCCTAGCAACTGCCTAGAACTCCATAGCAACCACCTAGCAACACCACAGCAACCGCCTAGAACTCCATAGCAACCACCTAGCAACACCGTAGCAACCACCTAGCAACACCATAGCAACTGCCATGAACTCCATAGCAACCACCTAGCAACACCCTAGCAATGACCTGGAACACCATAGCAACCACCTAGCAACACCCTTGCAACCACTTGGAACACCATAACAACTGCCTAGCAACACCCTAGCAACCACCTATAACTCCATAGCAACCACCTGGAACTCCAGAGCAACCACCCAACAACACACTAGCAACCACCTGGAACACCATAGCAAATGCCTAGCAACACCCTAGCAACCAGCTTTAACTCTCAGGGGTCTAAGGGTAAAATGAGGCAAACTGGTGATTCTGCGATGCTCTGGCATTTGTGTAAATTTCATCAACTTCATATACAGTGATTCCAAAGTTTTTCATATCTTTGTTTTCAGCACAAACTCAGCTACAAGAATATGGCAGTAGTAAGTAGGTCATAATCATGTGTGGATTGTAAACAGCTCTAAAATCACACAAATTGTAAACAGTAGTTTTGAACATGCACAGGAATGTTGTAATAAAACACACTAAACAATTGTGACAAAGACTTTTGGTCACTGAAATGTGTTCATCAAGGTCTTGGGTATCAAAAGATGACAAAATATTTTTGCAAATCCAATGAGAAATATAAAATAAATTGCTAAAAGTAAGTGTTGTGACTATTATTTTTGAAAATGGGAGGGCTAATGGCCTTTCTGTAATGAATATTTATTGAGAAGGAGGACCTGCCTGCTAAGTAGGCTATTCACACCTGGCCGCATGCCTCCCCACCTCTAAGAC
This sequence comes from Anguilla rostrata, assembly GCF_018555375.3. Classification (NCBI taxonomy): domain Eukaryota; kingdom Metazoa; phylum Chordata; class Actinopteri; order Anguilliformes; family Anguillidae; genus Anguilla; species Anguilla rostrata. Next base: position 9,252 of record NW_026985602.1, on the reverse strand, counting down.
AAAGACTTTTCACAAAGCAATACACAGTGAGCCATTTAGAAGACAGAAACGCAGACATCATTTGATTTTGGTACATTCATTGAAGTAAATTATCTGAATGGGAGATGCAATTCACACACATTTCCAGGTTATTTCAGAATCAGAATCAACTTTATTAGGCAAAGTGCATAATATAAAAGAGCATTTACACAATATAAACCCAATATTTCTGCTTCACACACACAATTCGACTCCAGAATGGTTGCCACAAGTGCCTTACAAAACAACAAACACAAAAGCCAATGAATATAAAAAGTGCTTAATGTAAAAAGAGCACCTACACAATATACACCATTATTTTATATATTTTGTGTATAATCTTTCAAAGTTGCAAGTGCCATTTTGCAAAACAGTTCCTGTCTGGCTGTAAACACAGGGGGACATCACATTCCTTGCACTTCCATGGAGTGTTCTGTTTTTTCCCGAAGTCCATCCTGCAGAGTTTACATGTCTTGCGACCAATCGAAGCCACCTTGCTGGCATCCAGAGTCTGTGAGGCTGTAGGCACAGGCACATGATCATAACATTCCCGTCTTGTTACATTGGGTGCCTTCTGTGAGACGCCACACAGCTGCGCAGTGAGCTCCTCCATGAAGGCCTTGTGAGGCATTGCTTCCTGTTGTCCCAGTGATGACAGTTCTTTATGTAGGATATACGCATTTGTGGCAGCAATGTCCAAGAAATGTAAAACAATTTCCGGTACCATCTCATTGTTTTGTGCTGTGTTGTGTAATACTGTATCAGTTGGTCAGACAGATCAACACCCCCATGTGTGCATTGTACTGGATGATAGGTGTGGGCATGGAAAGTTCTTTGAAATCCAGACACCATCTTGCTTCACCCTCCGCTGTATTGTGTCCCCAGTGAATGCTGCATGGATGGTGGAACAGACAGCCACCTCTCGTGTGTCCATCCACTTCACAAAAACCAGAGGACCATCCCTTATCCACCGTAAAGCTCCTCTCCTGACTTCTTAGTCAGAGCATTACAAGCAGTGCGTGGACATTCCTTCCTGTTCTCCCTATATGTCCCACAAGCACCAAAGTTTTGTCCATACAAGTCCCTGAAGAGCTTTGGGCTCGTATAGAAATTGTCCATGTACACATAATATCCGGAACCCAAGAATGCACGATTCACAAGTGACATCACAGAGTTATATGAAAGTCCTTGTCCTGTCTGAAAGCTGTTCTTTCCTGTGTACACAGCAAAATCCACAGTGTATCCATTGCTGGAGTCACAAAGCACAAACAACTTGAAACCCCACTTTGTCGGCTTTTCTTTCATGTACTGTGTCATACCAGTCTTTGCTTTGGTTGCTACCATTCTTTCATCCACTGCAAGGTTCCTGCGAGGATGATAGAAGGCTTTGCAGGCATGCTGAATTGTGTCCATGAGAGGTCTGACCGGAAGAGTTTGTCATGCTGCGGTGTGCCCCGCTTCCTGTCATTTTCTTGGTCCTTGTCTGCATCACTCATGTGTACATTCCAGCAAATAGTTCTGTATCTGTCCCTTGTCATTACGGTTGCTGGGAATGGGACAGAGAAAATGCTATTTTGCCGCCAGTAATCTCTGATTTGGTCCAGCTTTACCATGGCCATGTAAAAAATCAGTCCCATGTACCTGTAGAATTCCTCTATCCCAATGTCAGTCCATTTATACTTCCTCCCTTTTGCTATTGCCCTGGCAGCATGCTCGTTAGTGTTCTTGCACAGTGTCCTGACAGCATCTGTAGAGAAAAATAGTTTGAACAAATCCAGAGGAGTGTGGGCTTCTGTCGAGCTCAGCTGCACTCCAGGTTGCCGCGCAGGACGGAAACGCATCACCGGTGGGGCCACATCAGCAGATTTCTCAGTTTTCCATGACCGAGCTGGCTGAGCTGCTTGCTGCTTGTTGACTGGTGTCCTCTTGCCACTCTTGCGTCGCCTCTTAGCAGGTGGTAAACTAGGCTGTGTTACCTGATCAGCATCTCTGTAAATGTAATAGAAACAAAATTGTTAGGAAATGTGACATCAAATCAAACTTTATTTAGCACATTCCCATCAACAACAATGTGATTTACAAAAAGGGACAAACCACTAACTAATGAAAACAAAACTTAGAAAATGTGGCAGTTATATCTTATAACAACAAATAACCGAACAAACACAACCAGATGCAGAGAGGTAGCCTATAATTTTGAGATGCAACGGTTAGTGTGGAAATTTACAAACGCGCATATTACTCGATATTCCTACAAACACACACATAAATTGCAATACAGTACACATATTTACAAATAATAAAAGCTATCAACGAAAACAACATTAGCTAAACTCACGCAACTCATAAATAATGCCTCAATCTGAAGTAGGTCTTTTTAGCTAAGTGGTTAGTTTATTTCCCGAACTTACATGCAATATGCTAACATCGATTGTGCGAGGACACCCGGTTTTAGAATCCTAGCCACGCCAATACACGCCACGCATAGGTTATTTACGTACAGTGATCAAGTAAAATAGTTACAGTGCAATTTTTTGAGATGCAGTATTTGAATCGTTCGTAGTGTGGCAATTTACAAACGCGCATATTACTGGATATTCTTACAAACACACAGATAAGTTGCAATACAGTACACACTACCAATATTATCGTAAGAATACACTTACTCATGAAGTTGATCCTCAGCTGGATCAGTTCGCAGTTCGAAATGACACCGTTCTTCATCAGTGTCAGCTTCAGTGTCCGGACCTGATGAGTTCGCGTTTCATGGTCGCTCTCCCACAAAGCATGAAGAACATCCAGTCCAGTCATTCGTGCCATTTCCGAAATGAAATGTAAGGATTGCCCGAGAAGACGTGGGCTATGCTTCTGTGTGACATTTTATCCTTGTTTACAGTAGGCGCTCTCGCACATCAAACGCATCGCCCCTCCCCTGCCATCGATAGCAATTAGCATGTCATTATCTTGTGAATGTGGTCTGGGCGTACTTACTGCCGAGCGAAAATCACATATTAATGAGAAAGACTTAGCACATGGCAATGGTCTGTTTGATCTCATTTTAAATAGCTTAAAACAATTCATATATTTTGTCAATGGGTACATTGGAATGCCACGATTCTAAGGTTTATGTCAATGTCTTTGTTGTGTCCGTATGATAAAAGCTCGCGAAGTTATTCATCCAAATAGCAACGAAATCTTGTCGAGCTCCGCCGGCGGAGCTCTCGACCCCAGAGAGTTAACTCCAAAGCAACCACCTAGCAACACCATAGCAACCACCTAGAACTCCATAGCATCCACCTAGCAACACCGTAGCAACCACCTGGAACACCATAACAACTGCCTAGCAACACTATAGCAACCACCTAGCAACATGCTAGCAACCACCTAGAATACCCTAGCAACACCCTAGCAACTGCCTATAACTCCATAGCAAATGCCTAGCAACACCCTAGCAACCGCCTATAACTCCATAGCAACCACCTAGCAACATCCTAGCAGCCACCTAGAATACCCTAGCAACACCCTAGCAACTGCCTATAACTCCATAGCAAATGCCTAGCAACACCCTAGCAACCGGCTATAACTCCATAGCAACCACCTAGCAACACCCTAGCAACGGCTTAGAACTCCATAGCAACCACCTAGCAACACCATAGCAACCGCCTAGAACTCCATAGCAACCACCTAGCAACAGCCTAGCAACCACCTAGCAACACCATAGCAACCGCCATGAACTCCATAGCAACCACCTAGCAACACCCTAGCAACCACCTGGAACTCCATAGCAACCACCCAACAACACACTAGCAACCACCTGGAACACCATAGCAAATGCCAAGCAACACCCTAGCAACCAGCTATAACTCCAAAGCAACCACCTAGCAACACTATAGCAACCACCTAGAACTCCATAGCAACCACCTAGCAACACCCTAGCAACCACCTGTAACACCATAACAACTGCCTAGCAACACTATAGCAACAACCTAGCAACATGCTAGCAACCACCTAGCAACACCCTAGCAACACCCTAGCAACCGCCTATAACTCCATAGCAACCACCTAGCAACATCCTAGCAGCCACCTAGTATACCCTAGCAACACCTTAGCAATGGCCTATAACTCCATAGCAAATGCCTAGCAACACCCTAGCAACCGGCTATAACTCCATAGACACCACCTAGCAACACCCTAGCAACCACCTGGAACACCATAACAACTGCCTAGCAACACCCTAGCAACCGCCTAGAACTCCATAGCAACCACCTACCAACCACTTAGCATACTCTTGCAACCACCTAGCAATGCCCTAGCAACCACCTGGAGCTCAATAGCAACCACCTGAAACTCCATAGCAACCACCTAGCACCACCCTAGCGACCGCCTAGAATTCCATGAAACCAGTTAGAACTCCATAGAACCACCTAGCAACACCCTAGCAGCAGCCTCAGACATCATAGCAACTACCTACCACTGTTCACTCCGTTCAGCACAAAGTCGACTTTGCGTTGGCGGCAACCACACTTCACAATTTCTGCAGGAATTGTCTAGTTATTATTATTATTATTCCACCCATTTTTTGGACCGCTACTCCTCCCAGAGTTTTCGCACCACATACACGTGCAATATGTCAAATCGAGCGGCTTGATCGGGAATGGTGTGCTATTACTTTTGGAAAGTTGGGTGGACGGTTTTTGAAAAATTTGAATTTTGTGGGCAATTTTTCCCATAGAGAATGAATGGCGGAATGTTCACCTTTGTGATGTCACAATGCTCTGTCTTCTCACCCTTGTGATGTCACAATGTCTGTCTTCTGGCAGCAGTACTCTGGTCTCTCTCTAGATTTGAACATTCGGCCATTCATCTCTATGGGGAAAAATTGCCCACAAATTGTGCAATGCCTCATTGGACATGGTAGAGAGTCCTTTGTCCATTGGTGGAGATCAGCCTCGCCCCCTTCCTGATTGGCGATGTTTGATATTTCATAACTTTTGAACCGTTTGTCATAGAGAACTATGGGTCGCGTCATTGGACTCAGTAAAGACCTAGCAACCCTAGAACTCCATAGCAACCCCTAGCAACTCCTAGCAACCACCTAGCAACCACCCATAGCAACCACCTAGCAAACACCTAGCAACGCCTAGAATCCATAGCAACCTCCTAGGCAACACCATAGCAACGCCTAGCAACACCATAGCAACCACCTAGCAAACCCAAACAACACCTAGCAACTCCTAGCAACCCTAGAACTCCATAGCAACCACCTAGCAACACCCTAGCAACACCTGGAACACCATAACAACACCTAGCAACACCCTAGCAACACCTGGAACACCATAGCAACCACTAGCAACACCCTAGCAACCACTTGGAACACATAAACGCCTAGCAACACCCTAGCAACCACCTAAACTCCATAGCAACCACCTAGCAACACCTAGCAACCACTAGAATACCTAGCAACCCCTAGAAACCCTGAACTCCATAGCAACCACCTAGCAACACCCTAGCAACCACCTAGAACTCCATAGCAACACCTAGCAACACCCTAGCAACCCTAGAACTCCAAGCAACCACCTAGCAACACCATAGCAACCACCTAGAACCATAGCAACCACCTAGCAACACCTAGCAACCACCTAGAACACCATAGCAACCACCTAGCAACACCTAGCAACCGCTCAGAACTCCATAGCAACCACCTAGCAACACCCTAGCAACTACGCCTAGCAACACCATAGCAACCACACCTAGCAACACCTAGCAAACCACCTAGCAACACCTACTCATAGCAACGACCTAGCAACACCCTAGCAACCACTAGAACTCCATAGCAACCACCTAGCAACACCCTAGCAACCACCTAGAACTCCATAGCAACCACCTAGCAACACCCTAGCAACACCTAGCAAACCAGACCCTTAGCACACCACCTAGCAAAACCCACCTGCCATAGCAACACCTAGCAACACCCTAGCAACGCCTAGAACTCCATAGCAACCACCTAGCAACACCTAGCAACCCCTAGAACTCCATAGCAACCACCTAGCAACACCTAGCAACCCCTAGCAACCCATAGCAACCACCTAGAACACCATAGCAACACCTAGCAACACCTAGCAACCCCTAGAACTCCATAGCAACCACCTAGCAACACCCTAGCAACCACTGAACACCATAGCAACCACCTAGCAACACCCTAGCAACCCTAGAACTCCAACACATAGAACACAACCTCCTAGAACCATAGCAACCACTAGCAACACCTAGCAACACCTGACATAGCAACCACCTAGCAACACCCTAGCAACCGCCTATAACTCCATAGCAACACCTAGCAACACCTAGCACCACTAGAAATAGCCCATAGCAAACACCCTAGCAACCAGCTGAACTCCATAACAACTGCCTAGCAACACCCTAGCAACGCCTAGAACTCCATAGCAACCACCTATCAACATCTAGCAACCTAGCAACCACCATCAGCAACACCTAAGCAACCACCTGAAACTCCATAGCAACCACCTAGCACAACCCTAGCGACCGCCTAGAATTCCATGAAACCACTTAGACCTCCATAGAACCACTAGCAACACCCTAGCAACTGCCTCAGACATCATAGCAACTACCTACCACTGTTCACTCCGTTCAGCACAAAGTCGACTTTGCGTTGGCGGCAACCACACTTCACAATTTCTGCAGGAATTGTCTAGTAGTGTGGTTGCCTTAGGGCAACTACACTATTATATTGCACATATATTATTCTTTATTATTATCTTCCACCCATTTTTGGACCGCTACTCCTCCCAGAGTTTTCACACCACATACACGTGCCATATGTCAAAATGACCGGCTTCTTTGGGAATCGTGTGCTATTACTTTGTGGAAAGTTTCGCTGCACGGTTTTTGAGAAATATTAATTTTTATGCCCAATTTTTCCCCATAGAGATGAATGGAGAAGGTGACGTCATTCATATGCGAACGGTGAAGTTACAGCATTGGTCGGCTTTGCACACGTGATGCGGTCAGCTCTACGGTCTCAGCAGCCAGGATAGGAAATAGCTGATTGCGGAAGTGAAAGAACGATATTCAAAATGAAAAATTACAAATGAAAACGCTGTCAGCTAGGTATATCAACAAACATATGGCTTAGGCATACCCAGAAGTCCTCAATAATAATAGTATTTCACGAGATATTACGCAAATTCGTTGACGACGTTTCGTCACATGCAGCGTCTTAGAATGCTAGTGCTAACAAACAGTCATGGCTTTAAATGCGATAATGAGAGCACTTTCGGTTGACCTAAAAAAACGATATTAAAAAACCAAAAACAGACGTGCTGTTATACCTGGTTAGAAAGCTTATGCTCTCAGCTACTGAATAAACGAATTTTCAACAAGCCAGACTTTGCGTATTTGCATGCTAGTGCTAACAAAGAGCGAATACGCAGCATGGATGGAAAATAGCTTTGCGGTTGATGAAAAAACGATATTCAAAATAAAAAACAAATGAAACGCTGTACAGCTGGTTAAAAGCTATGCTCAGCATACAAACGAATTTCAAAATAAAGTATTCCAGAATACGCAATTTGAGACGTTTGTCACATGCAGCCTAGAATGCTAGTGCTAACAAACAGCAGGCTTCTAATGCGATAATGAGAGCACTTTCGGTTGACCTAAAAAAACGATATTAAAAAACCAAAAATAGACGTGCTGTTATACCTGGTTAGAAAGCTTATGCTCTCAGCTACTGAATAAACGAATTTTCAAACAAGCCAGACTTTGCGTATTTGCATGCTAGTGCTAACAAAGAGCGAATACGTTCTATGACATGATGACATAGCTTTCGGTTGACCTAAAAAAACGATATTAAAAAACAAAAATAGACGTGCTGTTATACCTGGTTAGAAAGCTTATGCTCTCAGCTACTGAATAAACGAATTTTCAACAAGCCAGACTTGCGTATGCAGCTAGGCTAACAAAGAGCAATACGTCTATGACATGATGACATAGCTTTCGGTGCTAAAAACATATAAAAACAATAGACGTGTGTTACTGGTAGAAGCTATGCTCGCTATGAATAAGAATTTTCAAACAGCGACTGTACGAATAACACGCGTCACAGACGTGTGCAGCATTCAGGTCGGTCAATCCCGAATTGGTCGCTAACACGTAGTAGGCTATCCTGTGTCTATGAGTTCGTATCTAAGGTAACAGATTAAACTCTGAATTGCAGCACAGTTAAATGTTTTTATTTGAATGGTAAAAATGAGCTGAACTTAACGTAAAACCATAAATCAATCACATTAATCTCCCTAGCCCTGTCTTGCTTTTTAAAATGGAGCGGTTGTGCAGTGCAGATATAACGTTTTTCCAAGACCCTCTGAAGTGGCCAGCTAGCTTTATGATTCGCCGTCACTCGTCACAGCATACCGTGAGTAAATCGCTGATCTCAAGTATTGATGAAGGGTTAATTTAGCTCTGAATACGTGTGTTGCAAATGAACTCGTTGCCGTGATGTTATATCATGTATACCATACTATGTCTCTGCTCATGCTACAGAAACTGTTCGCTCCGTTCAGCACAAAGTTGACTTTGCGTTGGCGGCAACCACACATCACAATTTCTGCAGGAATTGTCTAGTTATTATTATTATTATTATTCCACCCATTTTTTGGACCGCTACTCCTCCCAGAGTTTTCGCACCACATACATGTGCAATATGTCAAATCGAGCGGCCTGATCGGGAATGGTGTGCTATTACTTTGTGGAAAGTTTGTGCCGGTTTTTGAAAAATTTGAATTTTTGTGGGCAATTTTTCCCATAGAGAATGAATGGCGGAATGTTCACCTTTGTGATGTCACAATGCTCTGTCTTCTCACCCTTGTGATGTCACAATGCTCTGTCTTCTGCAGCAGTACTCTGGTCTCTCTCTAGATTTGAACATTCGCCATTCATCTCTATGGGGAAAAATTGCCCACAAATTGTGCAATGCCTCATTGGACATGGTAGAGAGTCCTTTGTCCATTGGTGGAGATCAGCCTCGCCCCCTTCCTGATTGGCCGATGTTTGATATTTCATAACTTTTGAACCGTTTGTCATAGAGAACTATGGGTCGCGTCATTGGACTCAGTAAAGACCTAGCAACCGCCTAGAACTCCATAGCAACCCCTAGCAACATCCTAGCAACCGGCTTAACTCCATAGCAACGACCTAGCAACCCATAACAACAGC